>NW_015670983.1:651444-663688 GCF_001515625.1 Sinocyclocheilus rhinocerous
CATTTATTTGAGATATAAATCTTTTGTAACATTATAAATGTCTTTACTAAAGCAATTTAATGCATCTTTGCTGATTAAAAGTATTAATTGTTTAGTTCTGACCTGAATATGTTCCACATCCTGGCAGAGCTCGTGAATCTCATTAACCAGTCGCTGATATTTCTGCTGAGGAGTTTCCTTCTCGCCACAACCCTCAGCTAACTGCAGGACGAGAGAAAATAAATCAGGACAAACGCTGAGAGACTCCATAAAACTAAACGAATCATGAAGCAGTTGATGATGAGCGAGTGAATTACTCACAAGCTCGTACTCTCCAGACTCATAGCCCACCCTGCGACTCTTACTGATGCGGTCTGAGAAATCTGCACACACACACTCCCGCACGCGCGCACACACAAACAAGCATGCACACAAACAAGCACGGACGGACACGCACGCACACACACACACATGCACACACACACGCGCATGCACACACACACACGTGCACACACACATACACACACACACGCACGCACGCACACACACACAAACACGCACACACAAACAAACACGCACACACACACACGTGCACACACACACACACACACACAAACATTCACGCACACACAAACAAACGCACACACACATGCACGCACGTGCACACACACACACAAATCAAATATAAAAATTAATTGAAGGGTTTTTTCAGCCTATATTAATTATAACAGCTTGGATGCATTCGACATTTACCAATACATACACGTTCATAACAGCGCACACGATAGAAAAATAAAAAGACATTAGTCAGTGAGTAAAGCCAAAACCAGAAAAAATAAAACATTTGTTAAAAAAAAAAAACTTTTTCTGAAATAAACTTAAATACAAAAAAGGTCAACTTATTTTATTTCAGATAGCTGCCAAAGCAACATTTCTGATTTTCATTTAGTTTAACTAAATATTAAAATATATATAACACTAAGAAAACGACAAATGCAACAAAATTGCTAACATTTTAAAATTACAATGAAAGCAAAAAATACATAACAATAAAAAAAATCATTCAAATTTTTATTCAAATATGAATCAAATCTATAATATTTACTCCGTGATAGTGAAATAACAGTGTTTGGTATCTCAGAAAAGGATCTCCTCACCCAGACCCTTGGCGCTGATGTGTTTGTCTTTGAACTTGTCGTAGGCGGCGTTGGGATTGACGACGATCCGCTCCACGCTGTCGCTACACAGCTCCTCCTGCAAGACGAGTCAGAAACCAATCACACGAGAAAAACACACACACACACACACACAGATCAACACAAACCAACAGATCTAGACACCTTGCTGATTATAAAGGAGACGCTTCTGAAGCTCTGATTGGCTGAATCAGAGGCAGTTAGGCCCCTCCCACAGAAGGGGCGTGGCTGATTGGAATGCTGATTTAAGAGTGACGTGCGTGAGAACGACTGTCCAGCTCAGGCTCTGGAGAGCATTTATTGAATCACTCAGAAATTTCGCAGACCATCATGCATTAATTCTGTCAAACACACATCAATCTGAAAATAAATGACAGGAAGAGATTCAAGCTGACGGCACAGGTGTTTAATAAGCTTGAGCATCATCTAAAATACTGCAGCAGACTGAAAACATCTATGCTGGACTATTAATGTGTTGTGAATGTTTGCTAAAATGTTATAACCAGAGTTTAGTGTGTTACTAGGGTGGTTTCTTACTGATCCAAGTCTCTATTCTCTTCTTTAATGTAAATCTAGTTCAGCAAACACCACTAAAGGTTTGTTATAAGGGGAAACCGTACTCTATGAATCTGCGTGTCTACTGTGTAATCATTACGCTGGAGAAACACAAACACACACAGAAGAGCGTCTGATGAACGCAAGCGTACGGTGAGCTCACACAGCATTCGGACACTGCTCTGTTTTAACTGGCCGGGACTGTCAGCGTGAAGGGCATTTTCAGCAGCGTTTAGAGCACTTACTGGACATTAAATGCACAGACTTTTTCATTCTGGAGCATCGAGAGAGAGTACTCATGAGAAAACTCATGTTTTTAAAGGCAATCTGTGTGATCGGCGATTCGGCTCTTTGTATTAAGCAATGCATAAATACATGATGCTGTTTTGTTCATAATTGTTTATGCAATTTACGAAATTATATTTGATTTATATGAGTTAATTTAGACGTAATGCATGTTTTTTATAGACAGTTATTTCCTTGCGTTGACAATTTAAATGCGCTGCATTATTTGGCTCAATTGCGCCCTCCTGTGGCCTCGGGAGACAAGACAAAAGATTTCTTGAGACCTATTTAATCTGCATATAAAACATTAGAAATTAGATATTTGTTTAATTTTTATTGTGTGTTTGACTGTTAAAACAAAAAATATTTGTTGTTTGTCTCAATAAATTGGGCTAATTTAATAATAGTGGTTAAATAAAAAAAAATAATTCTATTGCTCTTTGTTTTAAAAAAAGGTTATAAAAAATGTCAATAATTATCGATACCGAACAATATGAAACATTATATCGTTGATACATTTTTTAGCTTTATCGCCCAGCCCTAATTTTAACATAAAAAATAAGTCTTCTTAATAAATCTTAAGTATTACTATAAATATATTAATAAATAACAATAATCACAATCATAATAAATATATGAATTATATAAGTATATTAAGTGCTGTATAAGTATTAGTATAAGTATAACTATATTAATAAATAATAATCATAATCATAATAAACATATTAATTATAAGTATATTAAGTACTAGTATAACAATTATAAATAATAATAAATATATTAATCTATACAAAATGTTATATGTGTGTGTGTGTATATATATATATATATATATATAATTTTGTAATGGTATATTATTTTATATTTAATTTATTCTATTTTATATTTATTTAATTTAAGACTTTCTTTTATATTTAATATACATACACATATCTTTTCAAACCATATCCTAATATCACATTTATGGAGCATTTTACCACTGGACAGTATTTCTGTCAGCACTCAGTTTGTGTGTGTGTTTTTTTCCAAACTGAAAGCCAAGTTGAAATCATTTTCTGTAGTAACTTGACATCATGTCACAGATGCTGCATTTAACCCAGAATATTGCTTTAGCTTTCCTAACGTGCAAAATCCTGATGAAAACTCCCATCTGTCAGATCGGCCAATCACATTAATGCACATGCACAGCTCACGATCAGACTTCTGATTGGTTTAGAGGAGTCACTGGGTGTTAAAGGGGAATCAGAAACTCTTACCAGCTCCTTGGGTCCCCAAAGACAGTTAGAGCAGAAGAGAAAGAGAAAAACAGAAGAGAGTGAGGAAGAGAGAGAGATATTAATGTAGTTATCATATGACATGCACAACAGCAGCTGGAGGGAGAGGAGAACAGAGCGCTGTGTTTATTTCATCAGAGTCTGTTACTTAGAGCCTATATATATATATATATATAATTTTGTAATGGTATATTATTTTATATTTAATTTATTCTATTTTATATTTATTTAATTTAAGACTTTCTTTTATATTTAATATACATACACATATCTTTTCAAACCATATCCTAATATCACATTTATGGAGCATTTTACCACTGGACAGTATTTCTGTCAGCACTCAGTTTGTGTGTGTGTTTTTTTCCAAACTGAAAGCCAAGTTGAAATCATTTTCTGTAGTAACTTGACATCATGTCACAGATGCTGCATTTAACCCAGAATATTGCTTTAGCTTTCCTAACGTGCAAAATCCTGATGAAAACTCCCATCTGTCAGATCGGCCAATCACATTAATGCACATGCACAGCTCACGATCAGACTTCTGATTGGTTTAGAGGAGTCACTGGGTGTTAAAGGGGAATCAGAAACTCTTACCAGCTCCTTGGGTCCCCAAAGACAGTTAGAGCAGAAGAGAAAGAGAAAAACAGAAGAGAGTGAGGAAGAGAGAGAGATATTAATGTAGTTATCATATGACATGCACAACAGCAGCTGGAGGGAGAGGAGAACAGAGCGCTGTGTTTATTTCATCAGAGTCTGTTACTTAGAGCCACAGGCCTCCGTTCCTTCAGCTGATACTGAATAACGCCTGTGCACCGCTACATCTGATCATGCCATCAACACAAAACCGCTCACTGCAAGAAAGATTAGCCAGAGTTTTACGCGTGACCTCGAGCGTGTGCTGTTCTGAGGAGAGAGCAGATGTTAGTCTTCAGCACGTGACACAGACGAGGGACTCGAGATCAGACCGGAGAAACAGCTGGAGTTACACACATACGGAGAGACTGAAGGAAGAAGGGCTGCACAAGTCATAGTAATTAAACCAGAACCATCATATATCAAATCCCAAAATCTGCATTTTAGTTAAAAAAAAAATGTATGCACAAAACATACGTTTCAGAGTGAAGTTATTCTCCGAGTTTGGGTCTCTTTTAACATGCATTTGGGAACGCAATACGCGTCAAGCATCCTTCCCATACTTGTGTTGAAAGAGCTTATATTAGTATTAGTGATCGACCGATATTGATATTTTATAACCGATACCGATACCAATTATTTGCGTGTTTCTGTGCCCAATATGCAGAACCGATATTTATTTACTGTTAAAAAGTAAATAAATGACTGAGTGAAGTAAGTCCATACTTCACTTTGGTTTTTCCTCCTTTCAGTCACCTTAAAAAATTTTTTTTTTTAAAGTGTTGAAAATTACCAGTCTTTTATGTTACATTTAATCTTCATATTACAATAAAAAAACATATTATTTAAAGCATCAGCAGCAACACTAATATTAACAATAAGCAAAATAAATGTAGAAGGTCTAATGTTTTCAAATGGAGAAAATAAATAAAGGAGTCATATCAACTTCATTTTAAACTACAGTTTTAGTAGGTTCACACACACGCTCTCTCACTCACACACTCACTCACACACACAGATACTCACCGACTCAAAATGTGCCTGATCATCCTCGGGCAGATCACTCGTCTCATAGACGTCAGGCTCGTTGGAGGCCTGGAAGGAAATGATGTCATTTCAACAATATGATGTCAATCACATGTGAGAACAAAAACACAACAGACATAAGAGCTCAAGTGTAAATAGATACATTTATAACTGTAACTTCTCATCACACTGCAAAAAAGTGATGCTCTTTATCAGTGTTTCTGTCTTGTTTTCCAGTGCAAATGTCTAAAGACTCTTAAATCAAGATACATTTACTTGAGAAACAAATGACATAAAATAAGAAGTCTGGTTTTATGAGAAAATGGTCAAAATGACGTGCGTTTATGATTAAAAAACAACAAATATCTGCCAATGGAGTCAGAAAAATCTACTTAATTCAAAGGGAAAAAGCTTTCATTCCTCACTGACAGATATTTGTTCTTGTTTTAAGCAGAAACTCACTTCATTTTATTACATTTTTCAAGAATTTACATTTGTTTGTTAAGTAAACATCTTGATTTAAGGACGTTTAGATATTTGCATTTGAAAACAAAAACAGTGAGATATTCATTTTTTACATTAAACATTTAATGCCATGACTTTATGAATGTAAGGTTTTCTTCTCTGATTTACGTATGACCTTTTATAAAACCCACAGAAATCTTGTATAAACATATATATATATACATACATATATATATATATATGCACACACTACTGTTCAAAAGTTTGGGATCAGTAAGATTTTTAATGTGTTTTTAAAAAAAAGTATCTTCTGTTCTTCATCAAGGCTGCATTTATTTGACCAAAAATACAGAAAAAAAACTGTAATATTGTGAAATATTATTGCAATTTAAAATAATGGTTTTCTATTTTAATATACTTTAAAATATAATTTATTTCTGTGATCAAAGCTGGATTTTCAGCATCATTACTCCAGTCTTCAGTGTCACATGATCTTCAGAAATCATTCTAATATGCTGATTATTATCAGAGCTGGAGACTGTTTTGCTGCTTAATATTTTTTTGGAACCGGTGATACTTTTTTCCAGGATTCTTTGATGAATAAAAAGTTAAAAAGAACAGTGTTTATTTAAAATAAAAATCTTTTCTAATAAGTCTTTATCACTTTTTTATCAATCGAACACATCCTTGCTGAATAAAAGCATTCATTTCTTTAAAAAAAATAAAAATGACTGACCCCAAACTTTTGAACAGTAGTGTATATTGTTACAAAAGATTTCTATTTCGAATAAATGCTGTTCATTTTAATATTTTATTCATCAAAGTATCCTGAAAAAAGTCTGATCAAATAAATGCAGCCATGATGAGCAGAAGAGACTTCTTTAAAAAACATGACAAATCTTACTGATCCCAAACTTTGGAAGGGCAGTGTAAGTATATGTTATGTTGTATATATATATATATATATAAAACAGCAGACAAATAGACAAACATAGACTACAAAAATTTAATTGATAGAATAAAAATATATATGGATGTAAATATAAAGATTAGGGGGACAAAATGCAAAAACCAGCATTGAAACCCCATACTGATTGAGCAATAATATAAGTCTGAAAAAGCCAAATAAACGACTGCAATAACAAGAAATATTAAAACACCGACATTATATTACACCAATCTCACATCTGGCCAACGCCCTTCACAAACATCTATTTCTTCCAATCCTGCCTGAGAAATAAAGGTGTGCAACAGCCCCTTTACACAACATACAAGCAACTAAGCGGGAAAAACATACATTTAAACAATATTCATAACGTTAAGTTGTGTGTGTTTTGTTTGACGAGCGTCAGTCACAAACATGAGCTAACACTCCTCTAAGAATCTGAAATAACTCTAACGTTACATCTCAAATGGCTTTAAACACCCTTGACCATCTTATATTTACTCAGGACACTTAATTAGCCTACAGATATGAATTTATAAATATGAATGTTTGGTTTTGAATCACCTCAGACCGTTAGCCGCGGCTAATGCTAACGTAACGTTACCGCACTGTTATTGTTGTTTACGGACTGAATGAATCACTTACGATGCCCGGCAGGTTTGCATACTTCGGGTCGGCCATTGCAGCACGCTGGGGAAAAGCAGTCTAATGTGATTCTATATGCGGTGTGTGTTTCTTTACTGCAGTCTGAAAGCAGATAATAATCGGCTGGATGAAGCGGATGAACGAACAGGCCGACACTAGTGACAACAGCCGTGACGTCACACGCTAACAAAACCTCGCGCAATCTCGCGAGGATTCAGGGATCATGTGAAACGATAGACTGCATAAAAAGTGTGAAGCATATCTTATTTTGAGATTCAAAGCAGCTGAAAAAAGGAATGTGACAAAACTCTCAAAATAACTTGCAATATAAGGTGATGGGCAATATAAGGTGATTTTAATAATTAAGTAATAATACTTAATTATAACAATATTTATTTATTGTTCAGTGGTACTTCAAGTAAATATATTAGGTGAAAGTGGTTTAGCTGACAAAAAAAAAGGTGCATTTCATGTAAATAAGAAATAAAATCTGATTACATAATCTAGATTACATGTAATCATTTACTACCCAGCTCTGTTTATATATATATATATATATATATAAAACGCAACACACAAAGCTTTCTTGGTGCACTTCTCATTTTTGTCTAAAATATAAGTTGACATGTTGACCAGTGGTGCTGATGCGAGTCAGCACACGCCCCGCCCCCTGTCTAATATCGGCCAATCAGAGCGCCGCGGTGCCCAGCGCGTGTGTCTCCGTATCCCTGCACTTCTGCAGCAATAACACTCACCACACAACCTCGAGAGAGCGATTCACTGAAACACTCTTTACTATCATCCGCTCGGCTCTCGGCTTTAACGACGGATTCGATTTGCAAGATGCTTTGAATCGCAGCAGATTCATTTGAGACGGATCATTCATCCCTTGTTTCGCCTGTCAATAAAAGCCATTCATCTGCAGAGGACTGTGCGAGTATTCATAGATCAGAAGAAAAGGACACAAACGCACTGTTGTATCTTTAGTGCAGGATGGTTGATGTCAGCGCAGAATGCAACATCAGGGTGTTGTGTCGCTTCAGACCCCTGAACCAGTCCGAAATCCTCCGAGGGGACAAATATATTCCCACATTTCACGGAGATGACACTGTTATCATCGGGGTAAGTTCATACAAGTTTTCCTCTTGATATTCTATGTTCATTAGTAAAGTGACGCAGATGGGTCACAGTCCAAATCCATTTTCAAAGTTCCGTTTTCACACTCCTCCAGATGGTGATATTAATTTTTAAGGAAATACTCGCCAGTGCATGCTGATGATCTGATTTATTCAGATTTGTGTCGTGTGCTTATGCTTATGCATGCACACGAGTGCATTTATAAATATCTAAACAATATTTCACTTGAATGAAAACTTCATATGGTTATGAAAGCAGTTATACATATATATAAAAACACTTTAGGGTTCAGCACAGTACATATGTTACCAGAGGAGTAAATGAGTGTCATTTACACACACACACACACACACACACACTCACACTCACTCTCTCACACACACACACACACACACACTCACACTCACACTCACACACACTCACTCACACACACACTCACACACACACACACACACACACACATGTCTGGTCAGCTATCCTTGTGGGGACTCTCCATAGGCGTAATGGTTTTTCTACTGTACAGACCGTATATTCTATTGCCCTACACCAACCCTACCCCTAAACCTACCCCTCACAGGAAACTTTCTGCATTTTTAGATTTTCAAAAAACTTCATTCTGTATGATTTATAAGCTTTTGTACCCGTGGGGACCACAATTTAGGTCCCCACCGTGACACGAGTCCCCATGAGTCTGTGTGTAGTCAGGTTTAAGTCCCCACCAGGATATATAAACCAGTACACAGTCAAACCAGGTAGAATAAATGCATGTTTTATTATAGTGTAGATATAGATTCAGTTTGGAATCATCCTACATGTCTAATACATGTCCTACACCCCACACCCACACACACGATGGGCTTCACTGCTGCTAAAATGTAGTGAGCATCATCTATCTGCGAGAGCAATGACGGAAAGACAGTCTGAAATAAAGTGTTTGTTTTTAAGTGCTGTGGTTATGACTCATGGTTTGACAAAAAAAATCTCTCTGTGGGTGAGATGTACCAATGAGGATTGAGTTACTTGTACTAAATCAAGGTTTAGATGCTAATTCAGTTGCTCCAAACTCTACAGAAGAGTAAAATTTATGCAAAATCAGTTGCTGCAAACCTTGTTTAAGGATAATCTCGACTACATTTACACTGTCTTTGTGATCCTGGCTTTAGCTTTGAGCTAAATCTATAGACTAAAGGAATAGTTCACCCAAAAATGAACATTTGCTGTAAATGTTCTCACCCTCAGGCCATCGGAGATGTAGATGAGTTTGTTTCTTCATCAGGTTTGTAGAAATGTAGCATTGCATCAGTGTCTCAGCAATGGATGCTCTGCAGTGAATGGGTGCCGTCAGAATGAGAGGCCAAACAGCTGATAAAAACACACTGATGCAATGCTACATTTCTACAAATCTGTTCCCATGAAGAAATAAACTCATCTACTTATTGGATGGCCTGAGGCTGAGGAAATTTTCAGCAGATTTTCATTTATGGGCGAACTGCTCCTTTAACAAATCTGTTGGACCTTAAAACCTAAATCAGCAGTTCATTCAGTAGCGTGTTTAGGCACCACGAAACGTGATTCTTACCGACGGGGAACATACTCCACACACCCAGCGGCGGAGCTAGAGTTTTATACATGGGGTGGCCAAAGCTTATTCAGGACAGAAAATCAGTGTATAACTCTGTCTTTCCGCGGTTGAAACACTCATTGAGTGATTACATGAGACACTGTACATTCAGTAAGTTGTAGTGTATCTTTCAACACGCCCTCGGATGTTCATTCATGTTTATTTCATGCTTATTAGAATGCACTCCTGCTTCGCTTGAACTGAGGCAAAGCGGGAGAGCACATGAACCGTCATGCCAATAAAGAGCTCCAAAACTCTACTTATCATTTGAAATTCTTAATAAAACTAACAGAATTTGAATGCTGAGACTTTGTTTCCTATTATCAGAATCAGAATGCGCTTTATTTGCCAAGTGTGTGCAAACACACAAGGAATTTGTTGTGGGTATTTTAGGAGCTCTTGGTACAAACATCAAAAGTAACCTGCCCTGCGTTGTCAGTGTCCTCTTTGCTCTGCAATGTTTTTCACTCTGTAAGAAAATGAACGTGTGTCCACCCTGCTCCCCCCCAAAAAACACAATTTCTACACTTGCTTAGGGCCCAAAACTCTAGACACGCCTCTGAGTACATTGGCTCTAAACTCTAATTTCAATCATTATTGATGCAGCCCACTCTATGTGTGCTAAAATGGCCACAGCTACACAAGAGTAGCTGAAATATGCTGAAGGTTAAAACCCAGTGAAGCTCTTCCGGGAGTGTGAACGCTCTCAGACACACACATGGATCTGCTTGGCAGAAATATAACAGCATTCGCAGCTCTTATAACTGGCTCCCAGTACTGCAACAGCACAAATATATCAGCCTCTAAAGCTCAGATTAAAGATAGTGTGACGGGAACTAAATATATGTCTGAATGTGCCAGTGTCAGTGTGATAGCGCAGGTTTGCAGTTATGGATGATTGTGTGTGTGTGTGTGTGTGTGTGTGAGAGAGGCTGACGCAGATAAATGGGTCATTCCTATACTGCAGAAACTCTGTAACAAACTCTGTAATGTTTGAAAACATGAATATCAATAAGTATTTCTACAATAGCATATAGCAGATGCTCAGAAATAAAAGAACAGTTAGTTTACAACTTGAAGTTCATTTTCATATTTCACATCTTTTGAAATGTTGATATTATTAAACTGATCTGTGACCAAAGATGAAAGTTTTAGAGTGAAACAAACCAACTAACATCACAAAATTAACTAAATCCATTGATCCAGCTAACAAAAATATGTTCTAAGAACGTTTTGCTAACGTTCCCATTAAGTTATGAAAACATTTCTGAATGTTCTCTGAACGTCCAAAACATCAAATTTTGTGAAAATGTTTTTAAAAAGTTTGTTATGCAAATGTTAAGGGAACGTTCCATTTGATCATTTTGCAAACATTAACGTTACTTTTGAATGTTCTCTGAACATTCCAAAACAATTAACATTTAAAAAACATTAAGACAAATGTCTAAGATGTTAAAAAATATTCCATGAACGTTGTATCAATGTATTTGTGCTAACATTTAAAAAAAACAGATAATTTTGAATGAACGGTCTTTTAACATTACTGGAAAAACATAGAGAGAATCTTGCTAGAACGTTCTGAGAATGTTCCCACCAAAATGATGTCACTTCCTGGAGGATTCTGTCATTAAATCCACATCCACTCAAACCAATGTAGTGAAATAATTTAAAATGAAGCCCTACATTGTGTTCACTTCAAGATATTGTGATGAAGGTTGAAACTAAATACATTTTCAATTTAAAAATTAATTTCATTAAGTTTCATTGTTTGCAATATATATTTTGAATATATTTTGGCTAGAAAAAAAAAAATTTATTTGCCATATGCAAAAAAACTAATTATATTTCTGCAAGTCTAAAGCTGAAATCAGAGACCCTATTAAAGGAGAGCTTAGTGGCTTCTAGCTCAATATACTCCTAAAAGCTGTGCAACGCTGCAACCCAGATTATTGCTCTGCGGCTCACGCTGAACTCAGCAGAAAACATGTTCAAAACTCCCTATAAACACAGAGTGTTGATATCATGAAATAGTTGTGTGAACTACTCGCCTATTGTTGAATTTCTGGCTTGAGGCAAGTTCTACACACAGTGAGAAACAGATAAACTCTTTCTATTCAGTAAATCTGACTGAATTCAGATGATTTATAGCTATGTTTATAGCTGCAGCCTGTGGTTTAGGTTCTATTCCTGGTAGACTGAAGGAATAGTTCACCCAAAATCTGCTGTAAATGTGCTCACCCTCAGGCCAGATTAGGATGAGTTTGTTTCTTCATCAGATTTGTAGAAATGTAGCACAGCATCAGTGTCTCAGCAATGGATGCTCTGCAGTGAATGGGTGCCGTCAGAATGAGAGTCCAAACAGCTGATAAAAACATCACAATAATCCACAAGTAATCCACAGCACTCCAGTCCATCAGTTAACATCTGGAGAAGACAAAAGCTGAAACACATCCAGCATTAAGACGTTTTTAACTAAAATACG
>NW_015670983.1:663698-665601 GCF_001515625.1 Sinocyclocheilus rhinocerous
TGTTTCTTCATCGGAACAGATTTGGAGAAATGTAGCATTACATCACTTGCTCACAAGTGGATCCTCTGCACTGAATGGGTGCCGTCAGAATGAGAGTCCAAACAGCTGATAAAAACATCACAATAATCCACAAGTAATCCACAGCACTCCAGTCCATCAGGTAACATCTGGAGAAGACAAAAACTGAAACTAATCCAGTATTAAGACATTTTTAACTAATATACCATAGAGTCCATAATCCATAATAACGCTTCCTGCAGTGAAAAAAGTGTTCTGGTCTGAATCAGGAGAGAAATCTGCACAGATCAAGCAGCGTTTAAACAGCTCTAAACAAAAATGTGGCTGGATTTTGATGTGAGAAACAACAGGAGATGGACTTTTTCACTGGAGGAAGAGTTATTTTGGATTATAGACTCTATGGTATTTTAGTTAAAAATGTCTCAATGATGGATTTGTTTCAGTTTTTGTCTTCTCCAGATGTTCACTGATGGACTGGAATGCTGTGGATTACTTGTGGATTATTGTGATGTTTTTATCAGCTGTTTGGACTCTCATTCTGACGGCACCCATTCACTGCAGAGCATCCATTGCTGAGACACTGATGCAATGCTACATTTCTACAAATCTGACGAAGAAACAAACTCATCTTCATCCTGGATGAACTGATGGTGAGCACATTTACAGCAGATTTTTGGTGAACTATTCCTTAAGTGAGTGTATGGAAGTAAATATGACGCTCCTCCAGAATGTAAATTAGATGGCACACTCCAGATAAGCATATTATAATTAATCCTTAGAGTAGGAACCCAGAAATCAATTAATAATGAGCTCTTCTGTAATGCTTCAGAAACGCTGTCAAAGCTCAACACAAGCCAGCCGATGAAGTAACACACTATCTACCTATTCGTTGGTCCCTCTTTCAGTGAATCAGATAAAAGCTCAGGACTCGTGTAAGAACGTCACAGACCTTCATCATCCTCATCTAAGAAATCTCTACTTAAAAGTCTGTCCGTGTGATTCTCACTCTGAAATCAGCAGCCGCTGTAGAGACTAACCGCTGGAGGATTTAATGAAAGACAGAGATATGAAGAAGAACGATAAGAACGCGCCAGAAAATTGAGTGTGTGTGTATGTGTGTGCGTGTGTGTGTGTGTGTGTGTGTGTGTGAGAGAGAGAGTGTGTGTGTGTGTTTCAAGTGTACCTTTGCATGATGAAGAGAGAGAGAGAGAGAGAGAGAGAGAGCAGCTCATTTGCTCTGAGTTTGGGCTGCTTTGCAGACTGATCAGTTTTCAGCAGCAGCAGCAGCAGCACATAATGCATGGCAGCTCAATATTGCTGCTGTCTGAGCCACGCTAATGCGGTTCAGAACAAGTCCTGCTCGATACGCAGCTGTCTGCACGTCTCAGACTGCATTCATCCAGTTACAGAGGAGGAAAACATGTTTTTATTAGACAGTTATGATGAGGATTATTGTCTTTTCATTAAGATCCCATACGGAAATGCAATATATGACACATATTTATTTTGTGGATAGATGAAGATATAGCTATATATAGTTATATATATAAACGTCTGATATAGTTTATAACATATCTAAAATCCCCATAGTATTTATATGTACATATGTTATTAATATCTACATGATGATCTTTATATTTTATGTAGCAGCCATACGTCAATGATACATTTTATTTATATATGCAACTTTAAAAAAATAACATATATATATATATATATATACTGTATATATATATATATATATATATATATAAAATATGCACACACTGGCCCAGCTAACCAATCACAACACACACTGGTCCAGCTTACCAATCACAACACACACCGGCCCAGCTAACCGATCACAGCACATTTCGTATTTCAGAAGGCGGGCCTTCATTTGATT
>NW_015670983.1:665643-669397 GCF_001515625.1 Sinocyclocheilus rhinocerous
ATTCGAGCCGTTCATGCCAGCCAGACTGGGGAGGTGTTGTAATAATGTAAAATATGTGAAATATAATGTGTTTTTCGAACAACCTAGTATGAGAGCCTGTTCTAGTACACCCCCAAAACAAAATCAAGACTTTGTAATAGAGCATAATAGGACCCCTTTAATTTCATTTTGTTACTCTGGCCAGTCGTCATGTTATTAAAACAGATGCACACACACACGGGGACGTGTTGATTATCTCATCACACACCGCAGATTTAAGCCATAAACACTGTGTGTGTGCTCTTGTTTTAGACGCTCATTATGATTCCTGCAAGCACAGACAGACATAAAGCAGTCTATTTTAAGACGCGTTGAGGGACTGCGCCGCAGTGAACTCGCTGAGAGCTGAAAGCAAAGGTTAAGTGTTTTCTGTCATCACAAACGTCTGCGTCGACGTCATATAACGTGTGTGTCGAGACTCTTCAGGTGTGCGTCTGCTCTGGAGACTTTGATGCTATTCTGAGGATCAATTAAAGCTTGTGTTACTGACTGAAGTGCTTAACGTGAAGCATGTGCATTTCTTCACCTATCTGGACTTATTATTGTCTATATAGAAGTGAATGTGTTTGTGTCTTACAGGGGAAGCTGTATGTTTTTGACAAAGTCTTTCCCACGAATTGCACGCAGGAGCAGGTGTACAACACGTGTGCCAAACAGATCGTCAAAGGTGAGTGTGTAGATAGGGACTGATTCTTCAAAAACATATAAATAAATGTCAAAATACTGTATAGCACACATTATAAATAAAGATAATTGCATTTCATCTGAATATCAAAATTTGTGAGATTTAGTCAGTTGAAACAGTTTTGTGGAAAATAGTGATCTGTGACATTATATTATGTTTTGTGTCTATTTGTTAATGATTTGTGGACACATTAATGTTTTTAGATTTGTGAGGTAAATGGAGTTTTTATTTTGAAGTGAAATGATAAAATGAGTCCCTTGGAGTTGTTGTTTTTAAATGTAATACTTTTAATCTTAATACTAAATTTAATACTAATTAATGGGGTTATTATTTCATATTTAATTATTACATAATAATTAAATATTGAATAATAACGCCATTAATTAAATAATAATAATAATAATTAATAATAATAATAATAATTATTAATTAATTAATTAATGGGGTTATTATTTAATCTTTTTATTATTATTTAATTGATTATTATTATTATTTAATTAATGGGGTTATTATTTAATATTTCATTATTATTTAATTAATTAATTATTATTATTTAATTAATGGGGTTATTATTTAATATTTCATTATTATTTAATTAATTAATTAATGGGGTTATTATTTAATATTTAATTATTATTTGATTAATTAATTAATGGGGTTATTATTTAATATTTCCATGAATTAGATGTACATTTCAGACATCTTCGCTTTCATTAAAACCTATAGATTGAGTAAAATCATTAAATTTGCATTCATACTGTTGCTATTGTCTTCAATTAAAATATGGGCGATTAAATATGTAAATATTCATATGCCTGTCATAGAATAATTTTACCTTTCAGATAGATCTCTTTTACTGGGATTCTGCTTTGTGCGTCATCGATTATTCAATTATTCAACTAAAATGTAAATATTTTTACATAAAAAAAAAATACAATTATAAATCGAAGAGTTGTTTTAGTATTTTACATGAATGACACTTTTATAAATATATAAATATTAATCATAATTATATCAGAAGTCATTTATACATTCTGTAAAAGTTTATTCATGGAGGCTTCTTACCCCTTCTTTTAATATTTTACATTTTCTGCTATAACAACTAAATTAAAAAATGTTTCTATTTGTTTCCTCTAATAACACATTGATGATACTTTGTATCCTGCACATGCTACATTTGATTTAAAAATGTTACAATTTAAAAGTAAATCCACATTGTTCTCAAGGGCTGATGGTGATGTGATGAAACTTCTAGCACTTTTCCATGTTGATTAATTAGTGTTTCTCTCTCTACAGATGTTCTGGACGGTTATAACGGCACCATCTTTGCGTACGGACAGACGTCGTCCGGTAAAACCTACACTATGGAGGTAAACCAGCTGTCTACACTGCTCTGTGCTCATTATTAAAGAACAGTTCACTCAGAAATGAAGATTACTCACCATCGTGTTGCTCCAAAACTGTAAAACGTTCTTTATTCTGTGGAACATAAAAGAAGAATATTCACATTAAAAAAGCACAATTAAAGTGTGCTCACTGCTTTCTCTCTCTCTCTCTCTCTGTCAGGGAAAACTGCACGATCCTGACAAAAGAGGAATCATCCCGAGGATCGCTGAAGACATTTTCAACCACATTTACACCATGGACGAAAACCTCGAGTTCCACATTAAGGTGCTGACAAATGCATAAAATGAGGTCGTTCATATTTACAAATAATTTTGTTTTTCTAGTGAAGAAATGTTAATGCTGTCCGATAACTGCACATCGTCAGCTGTTCTCGTTTCTCTCTCAAGGTTTCCTATTTGGAAATCTACATGGATAAAATTTGTGACCTACTTGACGGTGAGTCGCTGTGTTTGGACCTAAATACAAGCCTATGAGTAATGCACAGACTCCAGAGAATCATTTTAAAGCTTTTTTTCTCAATATAATGCACACTGGTTTTTGCTACTTTTAAAATGCATTAATATTATTTATTTTTGTCTGTATAATTTATTTAAATAGGATATAAAAGGAGCATGCAATGAACTTATAAACAACGGCTCTTTTACAATTTAATTTAATTGCATTTTTATTTACACTATCATTGAAAAATTTGGGGTCTTTAATAAATTAATACTTTTATCCATCAAGGATGCATTAAATTGATCAAAAGTGACTAAAGACAGCTATAATGTTACAGAAGATTTTTATTTCAAATAAATGCTGTTCTTTTGAAGTTTCTACTCATCTGTGAATCCTGAAAAATAAAATATTTCCGCAAAAATATGGGGCAGCACAATTGTTTTCAACATTGATAATAATCAGAAATGTTTCTAATAATCAGCATATTAGAATGATTTCTGAAGATCGTGTGACACTGAAGACTGGAGTAATGATGCTGAAAATTCAGAGCAATAAATGACTCTTTAACACATAGAAAACAGCTGTTTGAAATTTTAATAATATTTAATAATTTTTACTGTATTTTTGATCAAATAAATGCAGCCTTAGTGCTGTAAAACAGGCTTAAGTTGGTTTGATGCTACCAGCTGGTTTAGGATCAACCCTGACCAGTCTAACACCAGCAACCACCTCAGGCTGGTTTATTTTCAGCATTTGAGCATTAAATAAGAGCGTTTGTGTTCACATCTGCTTATGAATACATACACTTTTTGCTGCGTTCTGATTGGACGGATGACGGCGCTGCTCATCTGTATTCAGCTGCGATCGCTGAGGCACTGAGCAATCTGGGAAAATACCTGCGGACAGACGGCATGAGAGAGAGAGAGAGAGAGAGAGAGAGAGAGAAACGAGTAATGAAAGCAGAGGAGAACAGACAGATAGAGATCGACAGGCGCAGAGGAGATATAGTCTCCTATAGTCTATATTTGATTAAAAGGAAACTGACGTTCACATATGTGCTTTCATATCTACCCAGACTCATATGAAGTTTCTTAGTGTGTGTGTGTGTGTCTGTGTGTGTGTCTGTCTGTGTGTGTGTGTGTGTGTGTGTGTGTCTGTGTGTGTGTGTCTGTGTGTGTGTGTGTG
>NW_015670983.1:669483-676669 GCF_001515625.1 Sinocyclocheilus rhinocerous
TGTGTATGTGTATGTGTATGTGTGTGTGTGTGTGTGTGTGTGTGTGTGTGTTAGTTAGTCTGTCTCGAAGGGTCGTTACATCATTGAAGTGTCATAATAAACTCTGAGGCCTGTCCGTGCATTACATGTGCATGTGCTCATTAAAGGAATAATTCAGACAAAAATGAAGATTCTGTCATCATTTACTCGCCCTCATGTCGCTCCAAACCCACTTGACCTTCTTTCTTCTGTGGAGCACAAAATAAAATGTTTAGAAGAAAGTTCATGCTAAGATGAAAGAAGCAGGGTTATTATAGTCAACTAAAACTAAAACCATAAAATACATGACTTGAAATGTATTTTATGGGGGAAGTCGTGGCCTAATGGTTAGAGAGTTGGACTCGTACAAAGGTTGTGGGTTCGAGTCTCGTAACCTCAGATTGTAGGTGGGGGGAGTGAATGTACAGCGCTCTCTTCCACCTTCAATACCAGTCACGTCACTTTCACTTTTTCACTTCACTTTCAAATAGATAAAATGAAATAAATGATAAAAACTTAAATGTATTAAAATAACTAAAATAAAAAAACACTTGCAATAAAATAAATGTTACCTGAAATAAAATATAACATGTAAAATATTAAATATCTAAATATATTTTATAAAAAATATATATTTTTCTAGTTTCCAAGGCAACATTTCTCATTCTAATTTATGTTAATATGATGTACTAAAATAAATAAAACTAACATGAAATAAAATAAAAACTATATAGACACATGTAAAATAATAATAAAAAACTAAATGACTATAACTTTAAAATAAAATTCAAATTAAAACAGAAAATGTAAAAATAATTTAAACTATTAATAAAAACTATAATAGTATGTTTCCACCATGGAATAAAAAAAATATAAAATAAAAATAAAAAGGTAATTTCAACATTTAAGACTTTTTTTCGCAGTTCTCACAATTGCAAGATACATTCTGATGAAAAAAAGTCAGAATTGAGATAAAAAGTAGCAATTACCATTTTCATTCCATGGTGGAAACATGTTTAAACACTTTAAAAGTATTATAAAAATATCAAAACAGTAGTTCATTCAACACTTCTGAAGTCGCACACTAGATTTGTGTGAAAACCAGATTGAAATGCATCAGACATGCAGGAACCTGAAGCATGCAGGATTACTTTTATGATTTGCATGGAACTTTTTGAGCTTTCAGTACGAATCATCATCATGCTGAACATCTTTTGTGTTCCACAGAAGAAATAAAGTTAAACATATTTGAAACGACTGAATTTAAATGTTTAAGTCCTCTTTTCTTCGCTCTTTCCTCTTTGCAGTGCATGTCCATTTCTGTCTTTTGTTCTTTCAGCCTCATCCACCTCTCTTTCTCTCTCTCTCTCTCTCTTTCTATCAGTGAGTAAGACACACTTGTCCGTGCATGAAGACAAGAACCGAGTTCCCTATGTGAAGGTGAGCTGAATCACGCTGCATGAACAAAGATCAGCAGAAATCAGACCTTCCTGAAATAAATCAATGAGTTCACTGTGCTGTGAAAACAGAGTCACTTTCAGAACTCCAAACGTCCAAAAAGAGCCTTTACTGAAACCAAACTGAAAAAATTAGATATTGGATAAATATTATTATTCCCCTTCATATGATATATGATGATATGATAATATATGATGAGATTATATTTTCCATTGTATCATATTTCTTATCATGTATGATATATTGTACTGTATAATATATCATATATACTTTATTATTGTATCATATATGGTTTACTGTATCATATCATATTTCATATAATACCATATATGATATATTGCATCATATATCATATCAAATCAAATCATATATTGTATCCTATATCTTAAAACATGTCATATATAGTATCATATACCATATCATATATCATATGGTATCATCATGTATTAAATCATATCATATATAGTATCTTATCATGTATCATATCAAATCATATAATAAATTGTATTGTATCATATACCATATCATGTATTGTATCATATTGTATTATAATGTATATATCGTATAAAATGGGATCATCATATATTGCATAATATAGTATATTGTATAATATTTCATATCATATGGTATCATCATATATCATATTGTATCTTATCATATATCATATCAAATCATTATATATTGTATCTTATATCATATCAAATCATAAATTTATATCATGTAGTATCATATCGCATATCATATGGTATCATCATATATCATTTATTGTATTGTATTATATCAAATCATATATCATATAGTATCATAATATTGCATAATAGATCATATAAAATTATATTATACATTGTATTGTATCATATATATATACATGTATGTGACAGTAAAGTAACATAATATTGTATTATATATCATATATGATTTGACATATGATAATATATCATATATGATGTTATTCTAAGCCTGTAATATGCACTAACACACATGACAGGAATCATTTCAGAACGGACGTGTTGAAATACTGACTGTTGAATGATAACGGATTCATTATATAAATTCATCTTGTGTCAGCTGCTTTCCTAATGAGAGACTGACAGTGAAAGAACAGTGAGATCTCAGGGAACACCTGCTATTATTAGATAAAGACCAGCCATTACATTCAGTGTGTGTGTGTGTGTGTGTGTGTGTGTGTGTGTGCTGTACAGGGTTGTACTGAACGTTTTGTCTCCAGTCCTGAAGAAGTGATGGATGTTATTGATGAGGGCAAATCCAACCGCCACGTCGCTGTTACAAGTGAGTATCTGTAACCCACACTAACAGAAAAGCACAGAAGCATGGCTGTAGCTCAAACAGTAGGTGACGGGTTTGAATCCCAGAGAATGCATGAACTGATCACATGCAGGCCTTCAATGCAATGCAAGTCGCTTCGGATACAAGATTATGGATTGAGACACTGTATACACTGGAATACTAGCATACTGCGCATAATGTACTGCATACTGAATACTTTTTAGTATTCCATGCATGCAGACAATTCACATATTGTGCACAGTATGCATACTGCAAATATAGTATGAGTAGTATGCTAGTATATTTCGTATTCAGCCACTGTGTACACTGAAATACTAGCATATTGCATAGTGTGCATAATGTCCTGCATACTTTCTAGTATTCCATGCAAATAGAAAATTCACATGTTGTGCACAGTATGCATACTGCAAAAATAGTATGAGTAGTATGCTAGTGTAGCATTCCGTATTCAGCCACTGTATACACTGGAATACTAGCATGCTGCTCAGAATGCACTGCATATTGCATACAAAAAAATTCACATATTGTGCACAGTATGCATATTGCAAAAATAGTATGAGTAGTAAGCTAGTGCAATATTCCGGAATTAGCTATTGTTTACACTGTAATTCTAATTTCACACTGCACAGAATGTACTGCATACTGCATACTTTTTAGTATTCCATGCATACAGACAATCCACATGTTGTGCACAGCATGCATACTGCAAAAAAATAGTACAGGTAGTATGCTAGTGCAATATTCTGAAATTAGCTACTGTTTTTTTATACTGGAAATTACACAGTGTATGTGAACAGCCGCATAGCCATGAATCTGTCTGTCTGTCATTCAGGTGAGTAAGACAGGTGCGGAGGGAGCCGTCCTGGATGAAGCCAAGAACATCAACAAGTCTCTGTCTGCGCTGGGGAACGTCATATCAGCTCTGGCTGAAGGAACCGTGAGTTATAGCTGCATATGACTAATATACAGTAGAGATGCATGAAATTATTGCAGTTCAGAGTAGCACACATTTAATAAGTCGCTGTGTGTGAGCAGAAGACTCACATGCCGTACCGAGACAGTAAGATGACGCGGATCCTGCAGGACTCTCTGGGAGGAAACTGTAGAACCACCATGTTCATCTGCTGCTCACCTTCAGCCTTCAACGACGCCGAGACCAAATCCACCCTGATGTTCGGACAATGGTAACACAGCGAACACACACTGAACCACACACACACACACACACACACACACATACTCACACTCTGTGTGTCTCAGAGCAAAGACCATCAAGAACACGGCGTCTGTGAACCTGGAGCTGACAGCAGAGCAGTGGAAGAGGAAATATGAGAAAGAGAAAGAGAAGAACAAGAACTTGAAAGAGAACATCCAGAGACTGGAGGCAGAGCTTAACCGCTGGCGTAACGGTGAGGACATACGTCTCATTTCTCTCTTTCTGACACAAAAACACAACATTTACCATGACAGGTAACAAAGTTATTTCCAAAATTTCAGTAACATGCAACATGATAAAATCATAGTTTTAAATAAATTAAAATTATAATTTAATTATTTATTTGATAATAGTGATGATATTGGTATATAAATATTGGCATGACTTAATATGTAACACTGTAAAAATTATTATTGAAGTACATTTTACAGGAAAATACTATTTCAGTCTTTCTACTCCAAAATTTAATGTTTAATTCAATGTGTTACTTGCCATTTCTTTGTAATTATTTATGAAATTTACTAGCAATTTCTGAGTGAAAATTAAATCCTACACCAATTTTTCAGTGTTTTGGAGTATAGTATTGCAAAAGCATTGTATGCTTAATTTTTATGATTTTAAATAAGATTTTTCAGACATTTACCATGGTAATAACCATGGTCCTCATGGACTTACCTTGGAGCACCATGTAAATACCATAGTACATTTGTTTCGGATAAAAGCACCTGCTAAATGAATAAATGCAAATGTAAAATGGTATATTTCAAAGTATTGTATATGTACCATGGTACCACCACAGTAGTGTTGTGTAAGTGCATCTACCATGAAAATACCACGTTTTTAGACAACTTACAAAATAAGCATGGAAGTACCATGGTACTACCATATTATAAGTAATTAGTGTAAGGATTGCTAAAGAAAAACAGTAGTAAAACCAAGGTATTTAACAAGATGAGAGAGATTATGAAAGCTTCTTATGCCGTTTAGAGCAGTGTTTCCCAACCTTTTTTTAGTCGCGGCACCCTTTGGAAATTTTAACACACACACACACACACACGCAGAACGATGGGATCAGCCTGTGATGGAAAAATTGACTTTCCGATTGATTCTTTTCTTTCTGACAGGATGATGAGATTAATTTACAGTGTCAGCTGGTGGAAAAACTGAAGGAGCAAATGCTGGATCAAGAAGAGGTCAAATACTTACTGAAATCATATTAGAATACTAACTTTATATGGCAAGAATAGTATGAGTAGTATGGTAGTATATTGTTTACACTGGAATATTACCATATTTCAAACTGCTCATAATGTACTGCTTACTTTTTTTAGTATGTATACAGAAAATTGTATGGTATGAATACTGCAAAGATAGTATGAGTAGTAAGGTAGTACAATATTCCAGATTCAGCCACTGTATACACTGGAATACTAGCACATTGCATACCGCATATTGTATACTGCATACTTTTTTTAGGATTCCATGCATGCAGAAAATTCACATATTGTGCGCTGTATGCATACTGCAAAAATGTATGGTATTATGCTATTCCGTGTTCAGCCACTGTATGCACTGGAATACTAACATACTGCATACTTTTTTAGTATTCCATGTATATTGAAAATTCACATACTGTGCACAGTATGCTTATAGCAAAAATAGCATGAGTAGTATGCTAGTGTAATGTTTCCGGATTCAGCCACTGTATATACTGGAATAGTAGCATACTGCGTGGAATGTAATGCATATTTTAAATATACCATGCATATGGAAAAATCATATATTGTGCACAGTATGTATACTGCAAATTAGTATGAGTCGAATGCTAGTGTAATATTCCAGATTCAGCTACTGGAATAATAGCATACTACATATTGCATACTGAGCAGAATGTACTGCATACTTTTTTTAGCATTCCGTGTATAAAGATAATTTACATATAGTGTACGGTATGCATACAGCAAAAACAGTACGAGTAGTATGGTAGCATAATATTCCGGATTGAGCCACTGTACACCCTGGAATACTAGCATACTGTATACTTTGAGAATATTGTGTCCAGTATGCATACTGCAAAAATAGCTATAAACTAAGTAGTATGCTAGTGTAATGTTCCAGATTCAGCCACTGTACATACTGGAATACTAGCATACTGCATACTTTGCGGAATGTAATGCATACTTTATTCCATGCATATGGAAAATTAATATATTGTGCACAGTATGTATACTGCAAATTAGAATGAGTAGAATGCTAGTGTAATATTCCAGATTCAGCTACTGAAATAATAGCATACTACATATTGCATACTGTGCAGAATGTACTGCATACTTTTTTTTTAGTATTCCGTGTATAAAGAAAATGTACATATAGTGTACGGTATGCATACAGCAAAAACAGTACGAGTAGTATGGTAGCATAATATTCCGGATTGAGCCACTGTACACCCTGGAATACTAGCATACTGTATACTTTGAGAATATTGTGTCCAGTATGCATACTGCAAAAATAGTTATAAAATAAGTAGTATGTTAGTGTAATGTTCCAGATTCAGCCACTGTATATACTGGAATACTAGCATACTGCATACTTTGCGGAATGTAATGCAAACTTTATTCCATGCATATGGAAAATTAATATATTGTGCACAGTATGTATACTGCAAATTAGAATGAGTAGAATGCTAGTGTAATATTCCAGATTCAGCTACTGAAATAATAGCATACTACATATTGCATACTGTGCAGAATGTACTGCATACTTTTTTTTTAGTATTCCGTGTATAAAGAAAATGTACATATAGTGTACGGTATGCATACAGCAAAAACAGTACGAGTAGTATGGTAGCATAATATTCCGGATTCAGCCATTGTACACCCTGGAATACTAGCATACTGTATACTTTGAGAATATTGTGTCCAGTATGCATACTGCAAAAATAGTTATAAAATAAGTAGTATGTTAGTGTAATGTTCCAGATTCAGCCACTGTATATACTGGAATACTAGCATACTGCATACTTTGCGGAATGTAATGCAAACTTTATTCCATGCATATGGAAAATTAATATATTGTGCACAGTATGTATTCTGCAAATTAGAATGAGTAGAATGAGTAGCTGAATCTGGAATATTACACTAGCATTCGACTCATACTAGTTTGCAGTATACATACTGTGCACAATAT
>NW_015670983.1:677914-682273 GCF_001515625.1 Sinocyclocheilus rhinocerous
TGTACACCCTGGAATACTAGCATACTGTATACTTTGAGAATATTGTGTCCAGTATGCATACTGCAAAAATAGTTATAAAATAAGTAGTATGTTAGTGTAATGTTCCAGATTCAGCCACTGTATATACTGGAATACTAGCATACTGCATACTTTGCGGAATGTAATGCAAACTTTATTCCATGCATATGGAAAATTAATATATTGTGCACAGTATGTATTCTGCAAATTAGAATGAGTAGAATGAGTAGCTGAATCTGGAATATTACACTAGCATTCGACTCATACTAGTTTGCAGTATACATACTGTGCACAATATTTTTTCCATTTTGCATGCAGCAAAAACAGTACGAGTAGTATGGTAGTATAATATTCCGGATTGAGCCACTGTATACCCTGGAATACTAGCATACTGCATACTGCATACTTTGAGAATGTACTTTACACTTTTTTACGATGCCATGCATACAGAAAATTCACATATTGTGGTTATATGCATACTGCAAAAATAGTACAAGTAGTATGTTAGTATATTATTCCGGATTCAGCCACTGTATACAGTGGAATACTAGCATACTGCACATTGCATACTGCACAAAATGTACTGCATACTTTTTTAGCATTCCATGTAAATGGAAAATTCACATATTGTGCGCAGTATGCATACTGCAAAAATAGTATGAGTAGTATGCTAGTGTAATATTCCCAAAACGCCCACTACATGAAGATAAAACGGCATAATGGATGATTTGAGTCTTGTTGTGTAAACTAGGGCAGGGAAACTGCATACTCAGTTTGTGTGTGTGTGTGTTTAGCTGCTAGCGTCGTCGCTTGGAGACAGTGAGCGCGTGCAGTGCGAGTTGAGTCGTCTTCAAGCGGACAGCGACAGCGCGAAGGCCGAGGTGAAGGAGGTTCTGCAGGCGCTGGAGGAACTCGCTCTGAACTACGACCAGAACAGTCAGGGGGCAGAAGACATGAGAATCCATAACAGACGCCTCATCGAGGAGCTGTCGCACAAAACCGTTTTTTCCATTTTGCATGCAGCAAAAACAGTACGAGTAGTATGGTAGTATAATATTCCGGATTGAGCCACTGTATACCCTGGAATACTAGCATACTGCATACTGCATACTTTGAGAATGTACTTTACACTTTTTTACGATGCCATGCATACAGAAAATTCACATATTGTGGTTATATGCATACTGCAAAAATAGTACAAGTAGTATGTTGGTATATTATTCCGGATTCAGCCACTGTATACAGTGGAATACTAGCATACTGCACATTGCATACTGCACAAAATGTACTGCATACTTTTTTAGCATTCCATGTAAATGGAAAATTCACATATTGTGCGCAGTATGCATACTGCAAAAATAGTATGAGTAGTATGCTAGTGTAATATTCCCAAAACGCCCACTACATGAAGATAAAACGGCATAATGGATGATTTGAGTCTTGTTGTGTAAACTAGGGCAGGGAAACTGCATACTCAGTTTGTGTGTGTGTGTGTTTAGCTGCTAGCGTCGTCGCTTGGAGACAGTGAGCGCGTGCAGTGCGAGTTGAGTCGTCTTCAAGCGGACAGCGACAGCGCGAAGGCCGAGGTGAAGGAGGTTCTGCAGGCGCTGGAGGAACTCGCTCTGAACTACGACCAGAACAGTCAGGAGGCAGAAGACATGAGAATCCATAACAGACGCCTCATCGAGGAGCTGTCGCACAAAACCGTACGCAAACTATCCCTTCATTAGCAAAAGTATCTTAATACAGCACATGTTGTTTGGATTGAGGAGCCACATGCTTTGCTTTGATCTCATGAGCTTTCATGCATATTACACAGAGAGCTGAATATTCTTGTCTTTTATTAATTCCTGCCTGTTTCTCAAATTTATGCAACCGTTCAAAAGTCTATATATTTTTAAATAAAATTAATGCTTTTATTCAACAAGGACGCATTAAATTGATCAAAAGTGCCAGTAAAGACATTTATAATGTTACAGAAGATTTCTATTTCAAATAAATGCTGTTCTTTTGAACTTTCTATTCATCTGTGAATCCTGAAAAATAAAATGCATCACAGTTTCCACAAAAATATTAATGTTTTCAGCATTGATAATAATCATGAATGTTTCTTGAGCAGCACAGCAGCATATTAGAATGATTTCTGAAGATCACGTGACACTGAAGACTGGAGTAATGATGCTGAAAATTCAGAGCAATAAATTACAGTTTAACAGATATTCACATAGAAAGCAGCTGTTTGAAATTATAATAATATTTCACAATTTTTACTGTATTTTTGATCAAATAAATGCAGCCTTGGTGAGCAGAAGGGGTATAAAATATTATTTCTCCAGATCTATTGTACATATTACAAAATCTATTGACTCGAGCTCAGTTCACATGAGTTTTGTTATTGCTGCCTTGTTGCTATTAATGTTTTGCAAGCACAAGCAGTAAAAGTATTTTTTACTGCGATATAAACTCCAGCAGTAATGTTAGCGGGAACTGCCTTCCTTGAGCTTCTAATTAAATCATCAGTGATGCATTAATTGAAGTGAATAATGTTTAATCACGCTGCTCATTTGGGCTGTAATTCTCTCAGTCGGATCTGATGTGTTTGGAGGCGGAGTTTTCCCGGCTACAGGAAGTGAGCAGCCAGCAGAGGAAGTGCATCACTGAGGTGTTAAACACTCTGATGAAGGATCTCAACAGCTTCAGCTTCATACTGGGAAACAGAGACCTCAGACTGGTGAGCGAGTATTTCTGAAGATCTGTAAAACATGATCTATAAAACCCTTTTTGGCTGTAACTGGAACATTAGAAAAGTTTCTATTCTTGTCATGTGTAATATATATGTATATAAATTCATTGCAATTAATTTGAATGACAAAAACTGTATATTTGAATGGCCAAAGTTGGGCTAAAATGTAGGCCTAAAGAAAATTAATATTACTGAAAATGGAGTAAACATACAGAATGAACAAATAAAATAAAAGCAATATAGAAAACCAAAGACAATAATAGAAATAAGAAAGACTAAATGATAATAAAAATAAGATGTGGAACAATGCAGAGTAAAATTAGAAATGATCAATCTGGAAATTTAACAAAAAAGAATTAATTATAATACAAAATAAGAATTAAAGAATAATTCACTCCTAAATGAACATTCTGTGATTATTTATTATAAATATACTATTATAGTTTTTAATATTTTGTATTAGATTTTTATTTTTTTTAAGTTTCCTGTTTGCACTTAAATTCTAGTTAAAGTTTTATTAATTTTGTTGTGTGTTTTTGTTATTTTTATTATTTATCTATTTTTAATATGTCTGAATGTTATTTGTTTTAGTTTATTACATCAAGTTAAACTAAATGAAAATATACTATTAGAGTTTTTGTTAATATTTAGAATATTTTATTTTTATATTTTCTCTTTTCACTTAAATTCTAGTTAAAGTTTGAGTCATTCTTTTGATTTATTTTTATTATTTTTAGTTTTTAATGTCTAAATGTTTTTATTAATTTAAATTGATTAAATTTAGTTTATTACATCAAGTTAAACTAAATCAAAATTTATATACTATTATGTTTCTGTTAATATTTTAACAAGATTTTATTTTTTATATATTTTTAGTTTTAGTTAGTAACTCTGACTTACCTTCATGTCGCTCAAAATGACCTTCTGTGCAAAACAAAATGAAAATGAGCTCTTTTCCAGTTTATAGTGTCTGTAAAGATACAAAATATCATTAAAGCATCATTAAAGACTTCTGAAGTCAAAAGTTATTTTGAATAATCAATGATCAAATGCTTTTGATTCTGATCACATCATGCAGTGTTTGAATATGTGCATTTATGAATGATTATCAGTGAATAATTCAATACAATTCAATTCAATTCATGTTTATTTGTATAGCGCCTTTTACGATACAAATCGTTGCAAAGCAGCTGTACAATATGTTTCTATAATATATTTAGTAGTAGCTTATCAGTGGTGACTATGTCAGTAAATGTACATATGGTAGAAATGAATAATGACAGTTTTCATCTCTGTGTGAACTAATTCTGTAATAAAACAAAAGAATGAAGTAAAGGTGCAGAATAAGACTAATTATGGCAGTAAATGTGTGTGTCCGTCAGCCGTGTGACCTGTCGGGTGTGTTGGAGGAGGAATACGCCGTGGTGTGTGTGTATGTGAGCAAAGTCAAGTCTGAGCTGAAGTCGCTGGTGAAACGCTGCGGACAGCTGGAGGCTTTACAGACCGACTGTCACCGAAAGATGGAGGAGACCGGCAGAGAGCTGTCGTCCTGTCAGCTGCTCATATCACAGGTCACACACACACACACACACACACAC
>NW_015670983.1:682305-689525 GCF_001515625.1 Sinocyclocheilus rhinocerous
CACACACACACACACGCACACACACGCGCACACACACACACGCACACACACAGGCACACACAGATGCTAAAGTCTCTCTCTGTGTTTCCAGCATAAAGCGAAGATCCGCTCTCTGACCGAATACATGCAGAACATGGAGCTCAAGAAACGGCAGCTGGAGGAAAACTACGACTGTTTGAGCGAAGAACTCACCAAACTACAGACTGCAGGTACATAAAACACACACACACACATTTATACTGATCAAAAATATCCCACAAAACAACACTGTGGGGGTTTTGATTTTTCATTTATTTATTCTACATTTTATTTTATTTTATTTCCCTCTAAACCTCTAGGTGGCAGAAAAAATGTTCGATTCAAATTCTTAAAACCATTTAATAAATTGAGATTATGGGTGTCTGTTTTAGAGATCATATATATTATATATCATCATATTTATATAATGAAACCATAGTTATTCTCCAAATATTATTTATTGGTACTGCTGAAAAGCCAAATTAAATGATTATGAGATATCCTTCAAGCTTTCAGAATCTTAATATTTAGTTAATTACATTCTGTATTTTTAAAATTAATATTTTAACAACAGTGGTGGATATAAAACAAATGTTTATTTTTATATGTATGCATTCATTCATATATATTTTTTATTTAATATATACATTTTATTTTATTTTATAAATATATATTTTATTTTTTAATTAGTTGTGATTGTATCAAAATAAAATTAACAGAAAATGGTACAAACTTTGCTGAAGATTTAAGCTTTTGGATTAGATTTTATTTTAATATTTTCTGCTTTCATGTTAATTTTAAAGTTTTAGTATTTTTGTTATGTTTTTATTTATTTTTATACATTTTTATTAGTTTTTGTTGTTTTTAAATATGTCAATATAATTTTTATTTCAGGTTTAGTTTTAGATATTTTAGTACATCAAGTTAAACAAAAATAAAAGAGAGAGAGAGAGAGAGAGAGAAATGTTGCCTTGGAAACTAACTGAAATAAATAAGTTGAAGTTTTTTAATATTTTATTCCAGTTTTTTTTTTTTTTTTTTGCAAGTAACAAAATTATTATTATTATCATTTTTTTTAGTCATATTTAGTTTTGGTTAACTATAATAAACCTGGCTTCATCAGCTATTAAAGAAAACATGTTTCACTGTCTGTAGATCCTGTGAAGCATATTTTAAACATACAGTATTATGTTCAGATTGTAAAGTTATTGTCTATGTTCTCAGAAAGCGCTCAGGATGATTTGCTCGACACTGACGAGTCTGCAAACGTGAAGGTAGTTTTTGATTTCCACAACATTTAAATCTCAACCATTTGGTTTATTGCTGGAAAAACTTGTGAATTCTGCAATCGGATGTATTTTGATGATGCTAACTGTTTCAGTCTCACAGATCTGCGGACGCTCAGCGTGAGCCGCAGCACAAGCAGCTCGGCCGTCTGCGTCCTGAAGAACCGAGAGCAGGAGAAGAGCCGACAGCTGGAGGAGCTCAGGTGAGAACAGACTCACATCACCACAGATTTCAGCGATGTAACGATTCACTCAACTCACGATGCCATACGGTTCACCAGACCGATTTCACCATACGATTTTCTCACGATTTTTTAACAAAATGAGACTTAAAGGGGTCATCGGATGCCCATTTAATGTCTGCATCATACTTTGGTTAAAATTTCTCAATGGTCGTGTAAAACAACTAGGGTTGTCCCCCCCCCCCCCAAAACATGCTCAAGTAAGTAAACTTGCAGCAGAACACATTAATATAGTTATTTTAGATTTAATTTATAATTATTAATTATTATTATTAGACAGTTCTGCAACTGTTACCTGGATGGGATGAATTTTTATTATTTATTTATTTATTTAATTTTTTTTTTTTATTAATTTGCTTGAATTAGGACTACATTATTGTGTAATTATTTGTCCCATTTTTATTTAAAGAATTTAGCATTTTTTAAAACTTTTTAAAATGCCAAATTGTATATGACATATATGATTATTTATTATGTATATATTTATGATTAATATCAATGATAAATTAATAAATAGGGCCTAACATTAATTATAATGTATTAATTTATCTGTCTAATCATGTCTAAAAATATAATAATTATGTCTACCAAGCTCTGATAATGTATGGAATATTATATTAACAGACTATCCAAATTTTAAAACAATAGGCCTATACCTTTAGAAGCACAGATGTATCTGTCATCTGTATCTGTATTCACTCTAAAATAAAATACTATCAGAGTCATTGGGGACCAGAAACTGTTTGGTTACCCACATTTATCTTCTTTTATGTTCAACAGAAGAAAGAAATTATTACAGGTTTGGAACAACTTGTGGGTGTGTAAACGATGACAAAATTTTCATTTTTGGGTGAACTGTCCCTTTAAGTCAGACAGTCCACCGTGAACAACCGCTTCTCTGCAAACTGCGCGTTCATCATTATTTACTGGACAGACACATTGATAACTTTCCCATTCAGCCCTACATCTGGAGAGTCTTGTGTTCAAAGGGCAGATGTGAGCTCCAGATGTTTTAAACCGCGCAGGTTTGTTTACCGCATGCGTGTGAAAGGGCTTTAACGGCGCGTTCTGGAGACTCCGTCGCTATGGAAACAAAGACGCCAAAATCACGCGCAAATGAGCTTCTCTAATACTTCTTATGAAATTGATTTCATTATAATTGCTATTAGTATTATAAACAGTGCAAAATACTTATTTGTTTATTCAAATATGTGGCCTTTGTAAAATATGGGACAAATCGCGTCTCGTATTGATTTGATACGGGATGCATCATTTACCTTTAAATACGAGACGATTCCGTATTTTAAGGGACGGGTGGCAACCCTAAAAACAACACCCTTTTTACCTTGTCGAAAACAGCTCTGTTCATGACGAGCCGTTTTGGTGCATGTCTCTTTAAATGATAATGAGCTCTGCTCACCCCGCCCCTCTCTTCCGTTTTTTTGTGTATTCGGTGGCGCGTTACCATCAAAAACGAAAATAGACTCTTATGTTCACTTTTACATCTAACTCCAAAACACCTGCGTTGCTTACGAGACGTTGTTATCAAAAATGCGCACAGCGTACAACTGACTGAGGGGCGGAGATATGCTAATACAGGACCGTCCGTCAGCGGTTGTGGGCGGGGCTTGAGCAATATGACGTCATACTGCTCAGAAAATCAAAAAGGCTTGATTATTGAGACTGTTTAGGTTTTTTAGGGATTAACAAAAAAGGAGTGAATGTATGTTTCTCATTGTACGGTGGTTGTGTCCACATTTATATGCAAACGCCATCCAAAGAGTGAATTTTGCATCCTTTTATTATTTCTCAGCCAAAATTGCTGCACATTTCTTTGTGAAATTGAAATATGTCAAATAACAAAACTAAACTGAAATTTTAAAACAAATCCCAAATCAAATAAATAAATAATACAAAGAAATCTCTTCATATAAACAAACTAAAATTACAGTCAGCCCCTGCATTTTAATCAATGATGCTTCATGCATGCAGCATGAGCAGTGTTTGATTTAAATTAGATTGTATAATTTCAAAATCTGAAGCAAAAACAGAACTGACTGAGTCTGACTTCAGCTTTGTGAAGCAAAGAATAAAACATCTGAAAGAAACAGAAACAGCAGACGGTCTGAATGAGACGCAGATTCATTCTCTGACAGCAGGTGGCGCTTATGGAACAGCAGGCTTATAAATATTACTTTAATATGCATTATAGAGAGGCAAGATAGCATCTAAACTTCTCTGAAGACAGTCAGTTCCCTTCAGAGGTACATTCATATAAAGCCTCAGTTGTATTCGTTAACATCTCAACCGACTTGAATCATCACATATTTCATTGATTTTCAACCGGATGCATCGTTACATCCCGAGTACACACCTGACAGTGAAGGACTGTGTTTGCAGATATCTGCACGAGCGACAGGAGCAGACCAGGCAGGACATGAAGGGTCTGGAGGAGACCGTCGTGAGTAACTACAGCGCTTCAGACTCTAATGATCTGAATATGAATTATAATGAGATTTCTGACACTCCTGCACGTTTGTCTTTGAAAGGCTCGTGAACTCCAGTCGCTCCACAACCTGAGGAAGCTGTTTGTTCAAGACCTCACGACTCGAGTCAAACGGGTGCGTTCAGCCGAACCTCAAACACTCAGATCAAGACTCAAATCATGAGGAATCATGCAGGAACTGACCTGCTGAAAAATGTCACGAAAAACTAAATTATGACCGATTATGGAGCACAAAAGACAGGAACACTTTACAATAAGTTAATGCATTTAGCAATCTGTTAATGCATTAAAAGACATGAATAACAACATTTATTTATAAAACACATTTAAACACAAAATATATTTATCCAAAATGCTATAAAATATGAAAAAAAATCCACACATTTAATTTTTAAATTATTATTATTATTAATATATTACAATTATAATACAAATACATTATATTATATTATAGATATAATTATAATATTATTAAAATTATAATTGATAAAGTTTTTTTTAATTACTAAATATATTATTACATAGGATAAGTAATATATTAAATATATTTAATAACATATTTATAATATTACTAGTAGATAATATACTATAATTACTATATAATGTTATCATTTTATGATTTTAAAAATATTATTAAATTTAAGTAATACAGTAAATATAATTAATAACATATAACATTATAAATATTAAAACTATAAATGTAATATTATAATTTTGTACATATTTGATCAAATTACTAAAAATATTATTATATATGTACAATAATATATGCATATTAAAATATAGTATAATATAATACTTTAAATATTTAATAACATTTATAATATTACAAATAGATATAATCTTATAAGTATAACTATGATATAGGCCTAACTATAATAATTTTTGTCTGCTTTTACACTTTTCTAAACGCTAAAGAATAAAAATATAATATTATCTTAATAAAATATAAATAAATATGATTTCCTGTAACAATGCAATCTTTTTTTTTTTTTTTTGTAGTTAATAAAAATACAACTGTTTTTTGTTAGTTCATGTTAGCTCAGGTCCATTAAATAATATTGATTTATGATTTTAATAATGTATTAGTATATCTTGAAAGTAACAGGAACTAAGATTAATAAATGCTTTAGAAGTATTTTTATTGTTAACTAATGTAACCTTGCCGTGAAACCTTTTTTATTATTATTTTTTATTCAAATACATTTAACATCACTGCACAATAAAAAACATACAGTAACATACAAACACAAAACACATGATGCCAGTTTCGCGATTCACGTAATTAATAGTTCAGAAGTACATACGTTAAATGTAATAGTTCAGGTCATGTAATATTTCAGAAGTTACATAGATTAAAGGATATAAAATCCTGCCTTCAACAGATTTTTATAAATACCCAATATGATCTTCGCACATGCACATGCACAAAAAAAAAAAAGAATGATACATTGATAATCCTCCAATCCAAAAAAATTAATAAAGGGTGACCACAATTCCAAATAAGACCTAATACTCTTCCTAGCTACAGCAGCCATCTGTTCCATTACCATGTGCTCTAATAATACATTCAACCAAAGGTTAATATTTAATGATTGCTTAGTCACTCCAATGTTGGAGAATAGCTTTTTTTGCTAGAATCAGGGCAATGTAAACCAACTTTACATAATGTGATGCAACATCTATCTCCAACCCTAATCCTAACAAACAGAGCGATGGAGAAACTGGTATTTCTATATCGAGTAACATCTGTAATTTCTCTGTAACCCCCAACCAAAACCTTATTGCTAAGTGTAACACTAAAGAGTAGAAAACCGAATCGTATGAGCATTTCTCCTCACCTGTCCTCCTCCTCCTCCTCCTCGTCTTCATCTGTGTTTCAGAGCTCTGAGCTGGAGCGGGATGACAGCGGAGGCTGTTCCACACAGAAACAGAAGATCTCCTTTCTCGAGAACAACCTGGAACAGCTCACAAAAGTTCACAAACAGGTCAGGAAGAACAATCAGATCCCGGAAATCTGTTGCATGCAAAAAAAATCTCTGTTTTCAACTAATAATGCAATGTTAATTGTATTATAATAGCCTCATTTACATATCTAAAGGATGCCAGAGAGATATGTGACCTTAAGTCTGAAGTCACTGGGGTATATTTGTAGCAATAGCCAACAATACATTGTATGGGTCAAAATTATACATTTTTCTTTTATGCCAAAAATCATTAGGATATTAAGTAAAGATCATGTTCCATGAAGATATTTTGTAAATTTCCTACCGTAAATATATCAAAACTTAATTTTTGATTAGTAATATGCATTGCTAAGAACTTCATTTGGACAACTTTAAAGATGATTTTCTCAATATTTTGATTTTTTTGCTCCCTCAGATTCCAGATTTTCAAATAGTTGTATCTCAGCCAAATATTGTCCGATCCTAACAAACCATACATCAATGGAAAGCTTAGCTTTCAGCTTTCAGATGATGTATACATGTCAATTTCGAAAAATTGACCCTTATGACTGGTTTTGTGCTCCAGGGTCACAAATATAAAGACATATTCATCTCTCGCCTCTCGCTCAGCTGGTTCGTGATAATGCAGATCTGCGCTGCGAGCTTCTGAAGCTGGAGAAGCGTCTTGGTTCTACGGTGGAGCGGGTTCGAGCGCTGGAGGACGTGCTGAGAGAAGCCAAAGAAGGAGCCATGAAGGACCACCGGCGCTACCAGCAGGAGGTCGAGCGCATTAAAGACGCCATGAGCAGCAGAAACGTTTTCAGATGGCCTCACGCTGCGCTCATCGGTCAGTGCAGCTCCCACGACGCTCGAGCATCATCTCTACTCCACATCACATGAAGTAGCTTTCATTTTATTTCGCTAGAAATTTTTCTTACATTTCAGCATAACTATGTCATGATATATAACGTTACTATAAAATATTGATGCTTCCTCATACCTTGAAATAAGATGCAATATTTTAAATATTAAGATTTAAAAATAAAAATGTATATACAAATTATTTATTAAATTACTAACCAATATTAACCATTATTATTATTAAATATGTTTGTATTATTAATTGTAATACATTAAATATATTGAAATATTATATTATAATTATTGAATATGATTAAAATTGTAATTTCATAATTTATTACATTTCTAAAAAGATTATTAA
>NW_015670983.1:689564-689849 GCF_001515625.1 Sinocyclocheilus rhinocerous
ATAAATAATTTATTAATTTACTAAAAATATTAAACATGATTAGAAATGCATTAACTATATTTCCTAGCATATTTATAATATTATAAATCTAATTATAATTTTATAATTGTATAAATAATTTAGAAATAAATAATTACTAAATGCTTTATTAAATATATTAAGTAATGCATTAAATATATGAATAATTAATATATTATAAATAAGAAATTATGAATATAACTATAATATTAGTACATTTTATAATTTTATAAATAATTTATTAAATGGCTAAAAATATAAAACATG
>NW_015670983.1:690023-691400 GCF_001515625.1 Sinocyclocheilus rhinocerous
ATTATTAAATATATTTCCTAACATATTATAAATCTAATATAAATTATTTATAAATAAATAATTACTAAAAGCATTATTAAATATACTAAGTAATGCATTAAATATATTAATAATATATTATAAATAAAAAATTATGAAGATAATTATAATATTAGTACATTTTATAATTTTATAAATAATTTATTAAATGACTAAAAATATTAAACATGGGTTAGGGTACATTAAATACATTATACACATTAAATATATTTTCTAATAAATTTGTAATATCATATCATAAAATGCTATAATTGTATAAATAATTTATTAATTTACATTATTAGAAATGCATTAAATGTATTTCATAACATATTTATAATTTTATAAATACGTGTTATGTTATAATGTAATAATAATATTATTCAATTTTATAATGCTATTTTTTGTCCTCAGCCAAACCGATTCGCCCAGGACATTACCCCGCCTTCTTATCAGCCAATCACATGTTCACGCGCAGCAGGGATCAGCCAATCACCTTCAGCAATGAGATGTTCAACAGCGCCACTGAAAAACCCAAAACCACGAAAACAGAGTCCAGTTTCACCAACAAGTGAGTATGAATGTTTCTGGCTCATGTTTGACTGAATTGTGTGTGTGATGTGTGTTTGTTGGTCATGTTAACAGAACGCTGCCAGAGAACGAGAGACACATGAACGCCACACACAAACTCAACATCACCAACGGTAAACACACTTCTCTGACAACAACTCTTTACTTTTATTACCTGAATAAAATGTTATCGCTCAGAAGATGCTCTTTCCAGTTTATGGGTCCAATCGGTGAAAAAAATGGCTGCATGGGACCTGATTGGAACATCCACAGATGCTATAATGTGTCTGTTTTCCAAATAAAAAGATACATTTAGAATTTCACAGCGCAGTAAATGTAAATGAACTCAAATAGATCACAGCATCTTTAATACAGGCATTTTAACACATATTCATTCTTATTTGACCAGGAAATGCCACAGATGTGAATGAAAACAGGTGAGCATGAGCGTGTGACTGTAAAGCGCTGTTTACCGTTTACTGTAATTAATAAGTTCATACTCTAATGATGTTTTCTGATGTAGTGTGTGTCACGATGAGCTGTCTGACGATCTCCAGCACAAACACAAGCTTCACGAGCAGCGTGCCGCCAGCTAAACACACACACATACACACACACACACACACACACACACACACTCACGTGACTGTAACTGTTTACCGTTTACTGTAATTAATAAGTTCATACTCTAATGATGTTTTCTGATGTAGTGTGTGTCACGATGAGCTGTCTGACGATCTCCAGCACAAACACAAGCTTCACGAGCAGCGTGCCGCCAGCTAGCTAAAC
>NW_015670983.1:694139-702059 GCF_001515625.1 Sinocyclocheilus rhinocerous
ACACACACACACTCACTCACTCACTCACACTCTCTCTCTCTTACTCACACACACTCACACGCACACACAGACTCACACACACACACACACTCTCTCTCTCCCTCTCACACACACACACACACACACACACTCACTCACTCACTCACACTCTCTCTCTCTTACTCACACACACTCACACGCACACACAGACTCACACACACACACACACTCTCTCTCTCCCTCTCACACACACACACACACACACACACTCACTCACTCACTCACACTCTCTCTCTCTTACTCACACACACTCACACGCACACACAGACTCACACACACACACACACTCTCTCTCTCCCTCTCACACACACACACACACACACACACTCACTCACTCACTCACACTCTCTCTCTCTTACTCACACACACTCACACGCACACACAGACTCACACACACACACACACTCTCTCTCTCCCTCTCACACACACACACACACACACACACTCACTCACTCACTCACACTCTCTCTCTCTTACTCACACACACACACACGCACACACACACGCACACACATATGGGTAACAAATTAATCATGCTGTTTCTCTACCTGGTTTTAAAAGAGATTCTGCGCATCTCAAGCCACATCTGCTGAATGTGAATAATGCTGGTGAACTTGATGATGGACTCGTGGATGTGTGTTAGAATTGGTTTTATGTGATGCATGATGGACAAACAGGCCTGTCGCAGAGCTTGCTATTAAATATGTTTCAATAAAGAGAATCCAGTCTATGAATACCTGTGTTTTTTTAATTCAACAGTGCATTTATACAATGCATTGATGAATGGATCCATGCAAATTAGCTGATATTCTAATGAAAACAAATGGTAAATTCATCATGAAATATAAATTCTTATTATATATCTGTTGCAGAACTTCCCATTAAAACGTTTAAATTAAATTAAATTAAATCAAACCAAAATAAATTAAATTAATAATTTAATATAATTTAATAATGCATTTATACAATGCATTGATTATAGATCATGCAAATTAGCTGATATTCTAATGAAAACAAATGCTAAAATAATCATAAAATATAAATTCTTATTATATATCTGTTGCAGAACTTCCCATTAAAACGTTTAAATTAAATTAAATTAAATCAAACCAAAATAAATTAAATTAATAACTTAATATAATTTAATAATGCATTTATACAATGCATTGATTAAATTAAATTAAATTAAATTTAATAATGCATTGATGAATGGTTCCATGCAAATGAGCTGATATTCTAATGAAAACAAATGCTAAAATCATCATAAAATATCAATTCTAATTACATATCTGTTGCAGAACTTGCCATTAAACGTTTAAATTCAATTAAATATTAAATTAAATTAATAATTGCATTCAATAATGCATTTATACGATGTATTGATTACAGTAAATTAAAAATTTAATTCAATAATTTAATTTAATAATGCATTTATACAATGCATTTATGAATGGTGCCATGCAAATTAGCTGACATTCTAATGAAAAACAAATATATATATATATATATAGTTACAGAATATACTGTAGTTGAAGAATATAGTTATAGATGAATGATCAACAACTGATGTTGACGTGAACGTCATTTATTGGATCAAGTGTCCATATCTGAACCTGTGTCATTCAAATAATAGTAATAAACAAATAAAAATAATAATGATATCATCTCTCTAACTGAAAGATAAAGGTAATTTAAGGACGGGTCAATGTCTAAACAAGTCAACAAGTGCGTCTGACCTACAAGCGCACGAATGATTAGAATGTGTGATTAGAGAATGGCTGTGATCATGTCTAAGTCATACACATATTCATGCACATATGACGAGCGATGGTTACTGTTGTGTTATTATGAGATGAGCGCGGGGTCAGCAGGGCAGAATGAGTGTCTAAACAGATCGATAGTGCTGTGGAGCTGAACGCTGACACACTGAAGACATGAAGGAGCAAAGCTCAGATATAAACACACGTACAGTCAGCGCTGACAGAAACACGGACGCTCAGCTGACGGTGAGTAGCCATCAGCATTCTGTATCTTCTGGATAAATGAGATTCATATTCAGTGATTAATATGATATTAGTACAGATTTAAGGCGTGTTATAGGAGACTTTCTTACTTTTAATGCATATTAATAAAGGCAAATCTCACAAAATCGGTCAAAATCATGTCCAGGTCATTATTATATTATATTATATTATATTATATTATATTATATTGGTGTTTATAGATCATGGTGCTATTTATAGCACTGCCATTAATTTGTGATGATTTAAATAAAAAATGTTATTAAAGTTATTTTTACTTGAAAAGTAAAACTGTATTACAGTAAGTGAGAGCAATAAGAATAAGTGATTCATCATTGAGAATAATAAAATAAAAAATAAAATTTAAAGCATTTATAGTAAAGCATTTTCTTTATGCTTTATTTTATGTCTAAACATTTAAGTAATCAATTTCTTTCTTGCTGATTTTGGGGTGAAATATGACCTAGACATGTTTTATGAGATTTATTCATGACCTTCTTACAAATACTTTAATGTAGCAGATTTTTATGATGATTTCTTAACTAAAATTGTAAAGACAATGCATTCAATTCATCAAGTCAGAGATTCCTTGACATTTAATAGATTTCTTCATGAAGTGAGTTTTTGAAGTCATCAGATGTGAACTGTACGTCAGTGTGACTAACCCAGCTCTTATCAGCATTTACTGCTAATATTCATTATATTTAAGTCTGATTACTCATGGCACTGCTTTATCTCTGAAGTGAAGTCATATGTGAGCAGCAGAATGCATCACACATTACCTGAGATACACGCGGTAAACATGCGGTAAACACGCGGTAAACACATACGGTACAGTGGCAGAGGTTACTGTCAGTCATGAATCTGTGTGTTGTGTGAAACGAACAGACCCGTCCTCAGTCAAACATTACCACGGTTTACATTCAGTTGGGTAACCTAGTTTAGTTTCTAACACAGGTAACTTTAGGTCAACTCATTTCAGCAGGGGTCAAAAGGTCATGATGCATAAGAACATACATGTTGTCTGTGTAACACTATGCAACACTAACAAATATGTGTATTTAATGGACCCTTTTCACATTTCCAGGGTTATCAAAAGTGGAAGTCGTCATAGTTAGGAAAACTTTTATGGTATAACAGAAACTATAACAAATATAGTTGCATTCTCATTTGCTCCAAAAGAAAAAGACAAAATCCACGATTGAGTTTCTGTGACTTTCTTGAAGAAAACATATCAAGAGATTGGAAACACTCAAAAAGCAGCGTTAACTAGTTTACTGAAATTTAATGCAAAGGTAATAAAACACAAAATATAGTGTTATTAATGTACATTAAATTTTGAAACTTCATCAGTCTGTGAAAAAGGTCCGTTATCAAATTAAATGTATATGTAATATATGCAAATGTATATATTAGATCATTAATGCATATATAAAGTAAATATCAAATTAAATCAAATAAATTACTGCTATGCATTTGTGTGTGTGTGCTATTTATTATCAAATAACTAATGTATGAAATATATGTAAATGTATACACATGTAATTACACGTAATTACACATTTATGTCTGTGTGTGTGTGTGTATATATATATATATATATATATACACACACACACACAGACATAAAAAGCATTTAATACATAGCATTTAAATATATTAATATTTAATTATTAATTTAAATATTAATATATAGCATTTACATCTTATTTAAATATCATCTACATGATATTTAGCAATTATTTTTACAATTAAATCAGATTAATTACATATATAATTTCTCAAATGTGTTCTGTTCTGTTAGGGTTGGTGTCAACAATGTATATATATATATATATATATACACACACACACACAGACATAAAAAGCATTTAATACATAGCATTTAAATATATTAATATTTAATTATTAATTTAAATATTAATATATAGCATTTACATCTTATTTAAATATCATCTACATGATATTTAGCAATTATTTTTACAATTAAATCAGATTAATTACATATATAATTTCTCAAATGTGTTCTGTTCTGTTAGGGTTGGTGTCAACAACTTTTCAAGTTTCACAAATTACATTTTATTCTGTAGCTTTTTAGACCAGCATCAATATTCTGATGCTTTAAAGACTCCAGAAACCAAACTCCTGATCTGTACTGATGCAGAACCAGCAACTTCAAAACCATCAGCATCCAACAACATGATCTGCATGTGTTTCTTTGACATTTCCCCAGGATTTGATCAACTAAAACAGACAGAGAAATCATGTCGACTCATGACACGAGTAACACGACGGTGCGTCGCACCAGAGGACGAACAGAAAGTCAGCGTCCCGCAGAGAACGGCTCAATCAGACAGCGTGAGTCTGTCCTGACTCTATCCTGACTCTGTCCTGACGACTCTGTCCTGACTCTATCCTGACTCTGTCCTGCTGACTCTATCCTGACTCTGTCCTGCTTCCTCCGTCCTGCTGACTCTATCCTGATTGTCCTGCTGACTCTATCCTGACTCTGTCCTGCTGACTCAGTGTCTTTGTCTGTCTGCAGATGATAATCACACAAATATGAGCCATGCAACACTTAGAAATGAAGACATGGAGGTGAGACACTTTCAAAAATAATGATATACTGTAGTATTTTAATTGCAATGTTTTTATGCCATGTTTGTATTTGCTGTACTTCCTTTAATTTAGGAAGATTTAAATGGAAAATTGAATTTGTATTGAAGTAATTTTACAGATTCATTAATATTTTAAATAATTTAATAATTCAGCTTAAATTAATTTAATAATTTAATAAATTACTTTAATAATTTTGTATTTAGATCAGCTTAAATTAATTTAGTAAAATTTATACTTTTTTCATTTAAATAATAAATTACAGATTGTTTTAGTGATTTTTAAAAAATTCTAATCAGTTTAAATTAATTAAATAAAATTAATTTAACACATTTTTCATTTAAATCATCTTAATTTAATAATTTATTTAATTTTTAAAATTTAAAACAACTTAATTTAGTAAAATTAAATTAATACCTTTTTGCCATTTAAACCAGCGAAAAATTAATTTATTAAAATTAATTTCATACCTTTTTCCCATTTAAACAGCTTAAAGTACAAAATACCATGATGTATGAATACAGCAATACAAATGATAAAATAAAATATCATGATTGTTTGTATGAGAATGTGAGAGAAAATGTTATGAAAACAGTATCAAAATATACAAAATACAAAAATGGTCTTAAAATGTCTTTTAACTAAATATATTATCTTTCTTTTTTAGACTGGGTTATGTTTTTTAGATAAAATTACTTGAATAATTAATAAACTTACTTTTACTAGTAATTTCATTTAAAATAAGCAAACAAACAGCAACAGCAACAACAATAACAATGCATAAATAACAATACTAATAAAAAAATAAAACAAAAAACAAATAAACACATGATAACCCAGTCTATGGTGGTTTGTTGGTCTCAGACTGAGCAGTTAAAAATGCCAAACCCTCTTAGACCAGCACAGACCAGCTCCACTAGAGTGCTTCTTGATGCCGTGACTCTGATGTGTTTGTGATCAGAGGATGAAAGCGGAGCTGATCCGACACGTTCAGTCCCGTCTGAACGAGCTGCTGGAGCAAGCGCTGTCAGACTCCATGCAGTCGCTCTGCAGGAACACACACACACACCCGGATCACACACACACCGACGACAGGTGAGCACCTCTGTGATGTCACTTCCTGCCAGGCAACTTGAATTCTGAAGGAGGTTTGAATGCGCATCCAGCATGTCTTGGTTTTCAGGCACAAACCGGATCAGGGGAAGGTGTTTGTGGCCCGGTGCTCCCTGCTGGAGTGAGTATTAATACTGCTGCTTACTCACTGGAGACTCATTAGTCATTCAGTAGAGAGTAACTACCCTAGCAACCACATAGTAACCACCCGAAAGACTTATCTCATTATCTTACACGCATCTCATGAAAAAGAACATAAAAGATGAATAGCCTAGTTTACATTTACATTTATTAATATAACAGATGCCTTTATCCAAAGTGACTTAAAAAATAGCAAAAATAAAAATACAAGGAATTGCTGCGATTCAAACTTAAAAAATTTACCAAAAGACTTCACCGCATTATTGATTGATTGATTAGTATTTTAATAATGAATTTAAAAAATACACTGAAATAATCGGTCAATAATTGCTGCAAATCAAACTTTAAAAATTTACCAAAAGACTTCAGAGGATTTTTAAAAATGTATTTGTGTCTTTGTTTGTTTGTTTTTTGTATTTGAATGATTAACTAGTATTATGGATATTAATTTTATTGTATCCTTATAATAATATTATTGTATAATTATATCTACAAAAAAGCCAAGACTTCAAATTCAGAGCAAATAGTTTTGTTAAAAAAATTGAATGATAATGTAATGAATATTATTAATATGATTTAATATTAATATTTAATATATTTATATATTTAATATTATTAATATAATTTGCAATTAAAAAATGCCAAAATACTTCAAATTCAGAGCAGATTTTAAATTTTTTATTTTAACGATAAATTAATATTATGAATATTAATTTTCTTGTATCATTATATTAATATTATTGTTAATTATAGCTGCAAATCTTCAGACATTTGATGAATTGGACGTTTTAAAGCTTTGTTGCAATTCAACATTTAAAAAAGGCCAAAAGATGTCAAATTCAGAGCAAATTTTCTTCTTAACTGTTTTTTTCTAATGACAACTTAAAATTATGAATATTATTAACGTTATTGTATCATTAAAGATGCAAATCATCAAAAATGTAATGAATTTAATTATTTAAAGCGTTATTGCAATACAAATTTTAAAAATGTACCAGAAGGCTTCAAATGCAGAGCAGATTTTCGTTTTAATTTTTTATGATGAATTACAATTGTGATATTAATATTATTATATCATTAAAGATGCAAATAATCAGAAATTTGAAGAATCAGACTATTTAAAGCTGCAAAACATCTTAAAAGCCAAAGGTGAAAGGTCACAACCTAACAAACAATTTCATAAAAATATTAAAGATAAGTCAGTTGTTCACGTGTCTCTCTCCAGTGAGTTATTCGAGATCAGTCACATCAGGACCATCTATCACATGTTCATCGCCGCTCTCTTGCTGTTCATCATCAGCACGTTAGCAGTGGACTACATCGACCAGGGCAGGTGAGAGTGTGTGTGTGTGTGTGTGAGTGAGAGAGAGTGTGTGTGTGTGTGTGTGTGAGAGAGTGTGTGTGTGTGTGTGAGGAGGATGAATAACGCATCATAAATACGACTGTGTGAGTGTCTGTGTGTTTCAGGCTGGTTCTGGACTTTGATCTGTTTTATTATGCGTTCGGTCAGTTGGGGACGGTCGTATGGGCCTGGACGCTCATGCTCGCGTACGCTCTGCTCGGGCCGTATTACGTTCTGAGCGTCTGGGCTTCACTGAACCACAGCCGTGGCTGGAGGACGTGTGTGTCTGCGGCGGCAGCGCTAACACTGTGTGCTGCTCAGACGAGCATGCTGGGAATATTTCCAGTTTACATCGTCCTGCATTATCAGTTGCCGCCAGCTTCACGATTCATCATCATATTAGAGCAGGTACAATAACACAGTACAGAGTACACTAACACAGGCCTGTGTGTTTGCATTAGAGAAATACAGGTGATTTATTTATTTATTTAGAAAATTACATGTAAACTATGTATATACATGTAATTTGATCATTAAAATAAATCAAAATTAAATTAAATAATATTTATTTACTTATTATGAAATAGTTTATTATATATTTTATCATATTTAAACACACACACATATATATATATATATATATATACA
>NW_015670983.1:702069-707210 GCF_001515625.1 Sinocyclocheilus rhinocerous
CACACACACACACACACACTCACTCACTCACTCACTCACTCACTCACACACACACACACACACACACACACAAAGTATAAAATTATTTATAATGTATAATGTATTAAATATTACCTGCATAATTATATATATATTAATTTATTTTGAAATGATTTATTATGTATATTACTTATTATTCATGATATATTTAAACAGAAATATATATAAAAACACACATATATAAAAATGAAAAATCATAATTAGTATTTTTTACACACACACAATTATTTATAATGTATTAAATATCATCTGCATAATTAAATAAAATAAATTATAAACTATTTAATTATTATAAATCATATCATTATCACAACTAATGATATTTCAATCAAATTAATAATCTATATAAACATATAGAGTTTCAGAAGTTCCATTATATCATACACTGTGAAGATAGAGGTTAAATAAATTAATGGTTAACAAAGTAGGTTTTTATGAGATTGTGCCAGATTTAAAGCAATGCCCCAGATCTTTGTGCCAAAGTTTATTTGGGGTTCAGGGTCCAAAGTCTGCCGTCCTTTGCCAAATTAAATAGCTCACTACATTACTGGCAGCACATGATCACAGAAAACAGTAAAACACAGATGTGCTCAAACTGGGTCAGAGGTCAGAGGTCAGCGGCCTAAAGGACAAACCCAGTCAGATCCGTATAGTTTGTGATGAGAGAAGAGCCTCGTGTAAGTGCAAATCTGCCAAATCCTGCTTTTCCTCCACAGATCAGATTTGTGATGAAGAGCTACTCGTTTATCCGTGAAACTACACCGGCCGTTCTCAAAAACACACCGCAGAAGGGTAACGCTCTTCAGCACTCCATGCATCTTCATACACAATGCATGCATTTTAATCGAAGATGCATGCTGATTCTTTCTATATTCACATGCCGGATTCAGGGAAGGTTAATGCTGTAACCCTAATCTCTTTCTCACAGGCGAACCTCTGCGATATCCATCTCTCTCCAGCTATCTGTACTTTCTGTTCTGTCCGACTCTGATCTATCGGGAGGTTTATCCGCGGTAAACAGCTCTTGTTGTGACACACGACTGTATTACAGACTAACAATCAATATCCTCACTGTTTGTTGTTCTCTTTCAGAAACCCGTACATCAGGTGGAACTACGTTGGCATGAACTTTCTGAAGGTGAAGTCACTCACGCAAACACATATCTGGGTCATATTTCACCCAAAAAATAAAACTAAGAAATTGTATTTCGTATTTTATTTTGCATAAAGAAACGAAAAAGACATGCTTTGCATTGTAACATTATTTTCATGATAATTACACGCATTCCCTTATTAGTTTTATACAGTAATGAAAATAAACTTTTTTAGAATTTAATTACACTACCATGTACAATTATACGTCACAATTTTAAATAATATTTAACATCAATTAAAGCTTTCACCACACTCTCTTGTGTTTGACGTATGTGTGAAGACCTTAGTATCTATTACAAAATTAAAAGTATGTCTATGCATATTACCTTATACATGGATTACGTAATCAGATTCTAAAAATTAATTACTTGTAATTCGATTATATATTACTCGTAATCAGACTACAGTTACTTTTTATTGATTACATGATCACATATTATTTACACAATAGCAAGAAATTATTAATAATTTATAAATTCTCTCTAATTCTCCTTTTTTCATCTTTTAAATGTTCCTTTCTAAAATATTCTACCGCTTATATACACACAAAGACCAGTCATTAGTCAGATTGTTATAGTTACGCAGAAAATTGAGACGCCACACAGCATTTGACAAAATACAACAAATAAAACAGTATTAAACAAATATTGAATATACAAAGCTTTATGTTTTAATTAATTAGTTTTATGATTTAACCCCTTAACTGTCACCCCCCATTTTTTAAAATAGGCATTAAAGTGCACTATCCAAACTTAAACCCCAAAATTGGTATAAAATTAAAGCCTTATGTCTAAATAAGTTATGTTCCAAATTTGAATTCGATATGAAAAAAATGGAGGTTCCTATGAGATTTTATTTAGGGCGTCATACCACAAACAGCCACCGGGTGCCATCCAAACATTTTCTGTCACAAATGTCTAGATTTCTCTGTCAGTATTTATTATATCTCACCAAATATGGAATCCTGAGACTCAGACCTTTCCAATGATATGTTTTTTGTCGAGATTATAAAAAGGTTTGATTTGCGTAATGCATTTTGTAATATGACACTTGACACCGCCCACTAAAGGGGAGGAGACCGCCAACAGATTTTAAAGTACCATTTCCATGGTAACGCAATGTCCGATTTCAAAATGGTTTTCTCAGCATGAATCTTGGGCTTCTAACCTTTCAAATGATATATAATGTTATGATGATTACTAAAATATTTGATAGAGAAAAAGGACAACAAAAAAAACAGCGCCAAGCGTCCCCAAAGGTGGGACGGTGACAGTTAAGGGGTTAATTCACTATTAATTGTGCACTTCATGTTGTTGATCACAACAAATGCAATATATTTTCTTCCTCTTTGTATTTTCATATCAATATGGTACAAGATTATCCTATTTAAATCAATGTGATAAACGAGTCAGATCAAAAGTAATCTAAAAGTAGTCCGATTACATACCTAAAATGTGTAATGGATTACATTACTACCTACGCATTTTTGTCACGTAATCTGTAATTAGTAACTAATCTACCCAGCTCTGTTCATACACAATTATCAGGTGTTTGGTTGTCTAATCGTACAGTAATACTCTCAGATTGTGTATAAGATCATCAAATGAGCAGCGAACTGATGATCCGTGATTTTATTCCCATATGAATTGAATCGATTTCTTAAGAAAGGAGTTGAAGAACGGATTGAAAATTCTAAGGGAAGAGTGTTTGTCATGAAAGTTATGTCACAATACATAATATGTTTTTTGAGATTCCCCCAGCCTTAAATGCATGGTTCTTGTGTTCCTCCCAGATCTTGGCCAGTCTGTTCTATCTGTACTTCATCTTGGTGCGATTGTGCATCCCTGTGTTCACGAACAAGAGCAACCAGCCCTTCAGTACACGGACATTCATCCTGGCGCTCTTCCACGCCGCGTTTCCAGGTACCACACACACTTACACTCATAATATACACACTTACTTATGTCTTGCATTGCGTGTCTCTGCTCAAAGCCAACATGAAATAGTTTCTGCACTTCCTGTGAACTCATCAGTACAAACTATTCATAAACTTTCATCAATAAGCAATAACTCCCCTCTGAAATGACTTTGAATTTCTCCGGCAGTCTGTGTGATTTGAGACCGTTTACTGTCATGTTCAGGGATGCTCATGTTAATGCTGGGTTTCTATGCATTTCTGCACTGCTGGCTCAACGCTTTTGCTGAGATGCTGCGTTTCGCTGACCGCATGTTTTACAGAGTAAGTGGAAATCTCATTAGTTTAAAGCAATAATAGTTCAGGCAAAAATGAAAATGTGCTGTAAATGTGCTCGCCCCTCAGGCCAAACGAGATGTAGATGAGTTTGTTTCTTCATCAAATTTGGAGAAATGTAGCATTGCATCACTTGCTCACCAATGGATGTGAATGGGTGCCGTCAGAATCTGACGGCACCCATTCACTGCAGAGCATCCTTTGCTGAGACACTGATGCAGTGCTACATTTCTCCAAATCTGATGAAGAAACATACTCATCCTAATCTCGGATGAACTGAGTTTTTTTTTGCCTGAAATATTCCTATGGTTTGTGCACCGATATATAAAACAACCAGAAACATTTTAACAATATATAATACTCCGTACATTAAATTTATGTCACATTGTTTTAAAAGGACTGGTGGAACTCGACGTCCTTCGCTAATTACTATCGCACTTGGAACATCGTCGTACACGACTGGCTTTATTACTACGGCTACAGAGACTTCCTCTGGGTGAGGACTGATGCTCCTGATCCTCATGTTTGAAATGCATATCATGTTTTAATAATTCTGACATGAAAACCTCTCGATCCCTCAGCTGACGGGTCATAAGCTCCGATCGGTCGCCACGCTGTCTGTTTTTGCTGTTTCTGCATTAGTTCATGAATACGCCTTCACCTTAGGCTTCGGATTCTTCTACCCGGTGATGTTCTGCACGTTCGCGGGCATCGGTGGTAAGAAAGCGAGATTATCCTAGTGTGAAACATACAAAATATAATTATGAACATTGCATTAACAGTGAATGTGATTCAAAAAGAATTAAAACAAGTCATGCACAGTTTGATTTATAGAGCCAATTTTATAAAAAGTGAACTTTGTTCCACCTAGTGAACTCCATCTCTGTCTACAGTTTTTAGTAAAGTTTGTAACGAAAATAATGTTATAAACGTGCATTTTATCAACTTTTGTTAATGCAATAACTAACAAATAAAAATAATGCAAATGTAATAATTTTAATATTTACTTTAATAAATTTATTATTATTATTTAATAAAATTATTATAATTAGAAGTGTTTTTTCATTAGTAGTTCTTGTTAATGTAGTTAACTAATATTTACAAATTAAACCTTATTGTAAAGTCTTACCAACTATTTTAATTTATTTATTTTTTAATTGTATTTTATTTTTTTATTTTGCTGAACTCATTGCAGTGCACTCTAGGATTTCCTTTCTGTCTTTCTGTCTTAATAAATAAATAAATAAAAATAAATTGGGCCAAAATCTTAAAGCAGTAAGGCTTGTATTTATTTATTTATAATAAATAATTTAATAACATAAATTATCTTAATAAATAAATAAATAGGGCTAAAATCTTAAAGCAGTAAGGCATGCATTTATTTATAATAAATAATTTAATAACAAATTATAGATTTATAATTTTTTATTGTTTTTTTTTTCTGAACTCATTGCATTCTAGGATTTCCTTTCTTTCTTTCTTAATAAATAAATAAATTGGGCCAAAATCTTAAAGCAGTGATGCATGTATTTATTTATAATAAATAATTCTATACCAAATTATAGATTTATTATTTTTTATTGTATTTTATTAATTTATTGCTGAACTCATTGCAGTGCATTCTAGGATTTCCTTTCTTTCTTAATAAATAAATAAATAAATAAATCTTATTAATAATAATACATTTTTTATGGTT
>NW_015670983.1:707503-709195 GCF_001515625.1 Sinocyclocheilus rhinocerous
CTTTCTTTCTTAATAAATAAATAAATTGGGCCAAAATCTTAAAGCAGTGATGCATGTATTTATTTATAATAAATAATTCTATACCAAATTATAGATTTATTATTTTTTATTGTATTTTATTAATTTATTGCTGAACTCATTGCAGTGCATTCTAGGATTTCCTTTCTTTCTTAATAAATAAATAAATAGGGCTAAAATCTTAAAGCAGTAAGGCATGCATTTATTTATAATAAATAATTTAATAACAAATTATAGATTTATAATTTTTTATTGTTTTTTTTTTCTGAACTCATTGCATTCTAGGATTTCCTTTCTTTCTTTCTTAATAAATAAATAAATTGGGCCAAAATCTTAAAGCAGTGATGCATGTATTTATTTATAATAAATAATTCTATACCAAATTATAGATTTATTATTTTTTATTGTATTTTATTAATTTATTGCTGAACTCATTGCAGTGCATTCTAGGATTTCCTTTCTTTCTTAATAAATAAATAAATAGGGCTAAAATCTTAAAGCAGTGATGCATGTATTTATTTATAATAAATAATTCTATACCAAATTATAGATTTATTATTTTTTATTGTATTTTATTAATTTATTGCTGAACTCATTGCAGTGCATTCTAGGATTTCCTTTCTTTCTTAATAAATAAATAAATAAATAAAATTATTTTTTTATTTTATTAATTTATTGCTGAACTCATTGCAGTGCATTCTAGTATTTCCTTTCTTTCTTAATAAATAAATAAATAAATAAAAATAAATAGGGCCAAAATCTTAAAGCAGTAAGGCTTGTATTTATTTATTTATAATAAATAATTTAATAACATAAATTATAGATTTATTATTTTTTTATTGTATTTTATTTATTGCTGAACTCATTGCAGTGCATTCTAGGATTTCCTTTCTTTGTTTAATAACGTAAATTATAGATAATTATAATAAATCATTTTAAACAAACACATGCCTTGCTACCTTACGATTTCAGAGATCACAAAGTATTTAGACAGCATCGTGTTGCCTAAGCAGAGCACCTGAGACGACAGGGCATGCTGTCTGGTTAGGGAGCTCACTAGGAACAAGCAGCAGAAATGCAGTGACTGTTTTTCACCTTTCCAGTGGTGTTCAACTTCGCCATGAATGACAAGCGGAAGAGTCCGGTGTGGAACATCATCATGTGGACGTGTCTGTTCATCGGTCAGGGCGTGCATGTGTGTCTGTACTGTGTGGAGTGGTACGCTCAGATCCAGTGCCCTCGCACCGGGGTAAAACACACTCACACTCCAGCTCCGTGATTAGCACGTCACTGTTTGGACACTGAGGCTCAGAGACTGTGATGATTCAATTCAGCTCAAGAGCAGCTGAACTGAAGAACACACTGATACATGATGTACGATGTGCTTACAGCTCGGAAACACAGCAGAACGCAAGAAATCTGAAGCAGTGCATTAGGGCTGTCAAAATGGCTAAAAAACTAAATTCGAATAAATATGATCAAAATGCATAATTTCAGTTAGGGTGAAAAAAAGCTTTTGGTTTCCCTCCTGAGGCCACAAGAGGGCGCATCGAGCAAAATATTACTAATGCACGTTTATTCAAAGCATAAGATAACATGACTATCTGTGAAAAAATGTGCATGATGTTTATAAACCAATTATAATTAAGTTGCTTAAACAACTATAAACAAAAC
>NW_015670983.1:710437-721937 GCF_001515625.1 Sinocyclocheilus rhinocerous
TTTAATAACGTAAATTATAGATAATTATAATAAATCATTTTAAACAAACACATGCCTTGCTACCTTACGATTTCAGCGATCACAAAGTATTTAGACAGCATCGTGTTGCCTAAGCAGAGCACCTGAGACGACAGGGCATGCTGTCTGGTTAGGGAGCTCACTAGGAACAAGCAGCAGAAATGCAGTGACTGTTTTTCACCTTTCCAGTGGTGTTCAACTTCGCCATGAATGACAAGCGGAAGAGTCCGGTGTGGAACATCATCATGTGGACGTGTCTGTTCATCGGTCAGGGCGTGCATGTGTGTCTGTACTGTGTGGAGTGGTACGCTCAGATCCAGTGCCCTCGCACCGGGGTAAAACACACTCACACTCCAGCTCCGTGATTAGCACGTCACTGTTTGGACACTGAGGCTCAGAGACTGTGATGATTCAATTCAGCTCAAGAGCAGCTGAACTGAAGAACACACTGATACATGATGTACGATGTGCTTACAGCTCGGAAACACAGCAGAACGCAAGAAATCTGAAGCAGTGCATTAGGGCTGTCAAAATGGCTAAAAAACTAAATTCGAATAAATATGATCAAAATGCATAATTTCAGTTAGGGTGAAAAAAAGCTTTTGGTTTCCCTCCTGAGGCCACAAGAGGGCGCATCGAGCAAAATATTACTAATGCACGTTTATTCAAAGCATAAGATAACATGACTATCTGTGAAAAAATGTGCATGATGTTTATAAACCAATTATAATTAAGTTGCTTAAACAACTATAAACAAAACTGCATCATGTATGTATGCATAGTTTAATATAAAAGGCCGAAAGCCAATCACACAGAGTGCATTTTTCATTTAAAAACACGAGTTGCAGTGGGATGGGGAAAAAACCCGTCATAAAGTCTCGAGATATGTTTTTTCAAAAGTTGAACTTGCATTGATTTTACATGGCTTTCTAATCATGTGGCTCTTTTGTGCGAGATGCGAGTGCAATGGTGATAGATGTCCCTCTAGAAAATGCGATAAATATGCGTTCTGTATGAACGGCTTGGTTTCAGTTTTGACGTAAACGAGATCTTCTCCGCATTGATGTTCTCTTTTCCCGCAATATTTGTATGTATTAACTGGATAGGCTAACAAAAACATTAAAATGCAATAACACTTACATCGTCATCGCATCTCGTGCGCCGCTGATAAGGCTGCCTCAACGCACACCTAAAATTCAAATGCAACGCTTTTGCATTAGAATGTGGATTTTTATTTGAAATTTGACGAATATTTGAAATTTGCATTTTTTTTGACAGCCCTACAATGCATTGCATTTCACTTGCATTTGCAACAAAAAATTATATAAGCTTGTTTCTGCCACAGAATAAAAAAATTAAAAATGTCAATGCGACTTTGACCTCACAATTCAGACATATTCCCTTGCAGCTGTGAGACTTGCAATTCTCAGAATTGCGAGATATAGACGCAGATATAAATCACAATTCTGAGAAGGAATTGAGAAATATAAACAGAATTGTGAGATATAAATGCAGAATTGCAAGGTATAAACTCACAATTCTGAGATGTCTTAATTGTGAGATATAAAGTTGCAATTACCTTTTTTATTCCAAACAAACAAACAAAACTCAGAATTCAGGGGGAATAAGTCAGAAATGCAAGAAAGTCAGTCAGAATTTTTAGATAAAAAGTCACAATTATTTTTTCATGGCGGAAACTAGCTTCCATAAAAAAGTTGTGTGCCAACTGTAAAATGCATTTAGGACTACATAGGCTATTTTTTTTAGACAAAAAGTCTTAATGATAATTTTAAGAGGTCTTAAATTTGAGGCTAGAAAACAGGAATCGCGATACATCTTAATGTGATTATTAAACTTCAAAACGTGCTAGTTTACTGAAAAAATGTGAGCTCTACACGTTTCAAAGTAAAAACACGCCGCTGTCAATAAATACCGTGCATTTATGCTCAGCAATTGCTTATGATCTGCTGTTGATGAATTATGACAGTGTTGAACTTTACGGTGTTTGTATTGAAATATGTTTAAGAGTGAATATCTTAATGGCCCTCATCTGTTTGAAAGAGCAGCTGGAAGCACACACTTTGAAAAATAATTTGATGTATTTAATGTATTTCGGGTTTGTTTGTCCCTATGCAGAATAATTTATTTTCTCATTATTATTGGTATTTCGGTTACACACTATCTTGCATTTAATTACATTTTTAAAATATAAACATGGCATAATTTATTATATTACATATACACAATTCGAAAATAAATAGAATTCTAAATTCTAAAATCTGTACAACCAGAAAGTTGTTTTTTTATTAAATATAGATAAATATTATTTAAATTATTTTTGTATTATTATTAAAATAATATATCATTATATATATTAATAATAATATAATATATTATTTAAAAAATAATAATTATTTAAATATGCTAGTAAATTTCACAAAGAATATGCAAGTAACCCATTTAATTAAACACTAAATTTTGAAGTAGAAAAACTGTTTTCTTGTAAAACGTACTTCAATACTATTTGTTTTTTTACTAGTTGTTATTATTGGTATTTCGATTATACACTAAACTATATCTGGCATTTAATTCAATGTTTAAAATATAAATAATTCCATAATTATTCAATACAGACTCTCCTCTGCTCGATGGGAAAAGAGTAAGTGTCAGAAACAGATTGCAAAAACATGTAAAAATGACACAGTGTCCACTTGGTGGCACTACAGGATCACTTTGAGTATGTTGGAAAAATATGATAAGATTATGATAAAATGTTACTTTTTTTTTGTGGTGAACTATCCCTTTAAGAACAAGCATTTCTTGCAGTGCTCCAAAACAAGGTCAAGATGCTCCACATGCGCTGAACTAACACGATCAGAGTTCTGTGCAATAATGCCGTAAATCATATTTAACACCCATAAGTTCATATTTTCATGCATTGTGTCCAAACAGACAAGCTTCTGGGAGCTGGTGACGCCGCGCTCGTGGATATGCAGCTACCAGTGACTTCTGCATAGAGCCCAACACAAACCACAGCAGCTCGTCAGCATCAGCCACGACGACACATTATGAAACATATTGCATAACATACTTAATGACTTCATGAAGCACATCAGTCTCTCTGTAAATGCCTTTTACTTTAATTGAATGTTGATTTAAACTTGATGACTGTATATATTTTAAATTTATGTAAAGATGCACATTATTAAAAATTATAAATGCTTTTACATTGGTAAAACTGTGGTGTTTATGCTGACAAAACATGGTAAATGCACCCCAGCAAACAGAACTGTTACTACAAACAACTATATATATATATATACAGTATATATACACACTACCAGTCAAAAGTTTTTGAACAGTAAGATTTTTAATGTTTTTTAAAGAATTCTCTTCTGCTCAATAGGACTGCATTTATTTGATCCAAAATATGGCAAAAGCAGTAAAATTGTGAAATATTTTTACTATTTAAAATAGCTATTTTCTATGTGAATATCTGTTAAAGTGCAATTTATTTCTCTGTATTTTCAGCATCATTACTCCAGTCTTCAGTGTCACATGATCTTCAGAAATCATTCTAATATGCTGATTTGCTGCTCAAGAAACATTATTATTATTAATAATATTTTAAAAAGTTGAGTAAATTTTTTTTTTAGGATTTTTTGATGACTAGAAAGATCTGAAATAAAAAGCTTTTGTAACATTATACACAAAATTCACAATTCAAAAGCTTGGAGTCAGTATAATTTTTATTTTTATTTTGGGGAAAGAAATTATAGAAATTAATACTTTTATTTAGCAAGGATGCATAAAATTTATCCAAAGTGATGACAAAGACATAATGTTACAAAAGGTTTCTATTTCAGATAAATGCTGATCTTCTGAGCTTTCTATTCATATTTTGGATCAAAAGCAGCCTTGGTGAGCAGAAGAGAATTCTTTAAAAAACATTAAAAATCTTACTGTTCAAAAACTTTTGACTGGTAGTGTATGTATATATATACAGTATATATATATATATATATATATATATGTTATAAAAAACTGGCAAACTATATTTGTCAAGAGTAAGTACACTGAAAAAAATTTGCATGTAAAAACAATTTCACACATAATTTCAAAGAATTGCCAAATAACACATTGCATTATGAAATTTTGAAGCAGACAGACTGAAATAGCAAATTAAAAACTATATTGCCAGGATTTTTAGCTTTTGTCAAGATCAATGTTGTACACTGAAAAATTGGACAGAAACAATTTCCACTGGCAGTAAAATTCGGATATATTTACAATAATTATAATATTACAATAATTACACTAGATTAAACACGAAATTTTGAAGTAGAAAGACTGAAATTGTGTTTTCTTGTAAAACGTACTTCAATAATCTTTATTTACAACTCTGAAAAGTCATTTTTTACAGTGTAGATCAGAGCCGTTCCAGCTTCAGAATCAAAACCTGAACCCAAGACGAGCTTCTGAACTTCATCTGTATGTCGTGGATTTAAATAAACCATTTAACATGAATACAGGCTTCACATTTTACATGTTTTGCCCAATATCTGTCCATTATTAGTCCATTACTGTACATGCAATTCATGTTCGTTGAGGTTTTAATGTCTGGTTTCTCTTTGCAATCTAATACTCTCATTTAGCGGAAGCTTTTATACAAAGCAGCTTACAAATGAGGAACATTAGAAGCAATTTTATTAACAAGGCAATTTCAAAAATAAACTAGAGCAGTGCAGAAGCAGAAGCAGAAATGCAGAAAAGGAGAGAGAAGGGGAAACCAGATGAGCATATTTTCAGAAAATAATTTATTCATAGGAAGTATCTTGGTTTAAGCGCATGCGGAAGAAGCACTTCTTGTTCCCCAGAAATGTCGTGACCATTTCAGACGCTCGTTTAAAAGAAGCAGTTTGGAGGGAAATACAGTTTCTGCGCAACCTTGGAGGAAAACGACAAAAACGGAATGTTTCTAAAGCTGACTCTGGCAGTCGTTATGGAGCGGTTGCCATGGTAACGGCGTCACCGCTGCATTAGAACACTATGCAAATGTAACACGTGGCGCGTTTCTCCATTCGACTGCACTGCTTTCCATTGTTTTTCTATGTAAACACCATAGACTGTATAAAAACATGGACGTAGTGTCCGTGACGTCACCCGTAGGTTCCTGAAGAGGTTTTTGAAGCTCAAAGTGGGCGGAGCCGGCCGTCGCCATCTTGGCAGCGCGTCACCGCGCGTCACTCCCGGATAATCGAAAATGGGCAAAAAAGGCAGGAGCTGGTTGCTGAAACCACGCCCACCTAGCTCGACGGTGGTGACAGCAGCGGCAATCCACCTGTCACTCAAGTGGCCACGCCCTTAATTATGCAGAACTTTAAGGCTTAATATAATTTAAACGGATGACAGCCAGCCTCTAGCGGCCAGTTGATGAATTACAGTTTAATTCACTTCCTTGTTGGCTTCACGAGAGAGAGCGGGAGGTTGCCGCTTGGTAAACACGCACTATAACAACTTTGCCTCCAAAATTATGATTTTTGTACTTTAAAGGGATTTTAAGATAAATGGCTGGCCTAAATTTGTATAAAAACATTATGCAATAATCACCAAATATCGGATTCAATCTTTTTATCAGCTTGCTTTCGTTCAGTCAGCACAGGTTTTGTATTTCTTGATCTGATCTGAGCTCATGCATCTCAGTTTTTGAGTGAAAAAGCATTATTTGTGGATAATTTCGCCAATAATCACTAAAAAAAACTGAGGTGCATAAGCTCAATAATATCAAGAAATACAAAACCTGTGCTGATTGAAAGAAAACAAATTGCTATATAAAGATTGAATTAACACTTAAGCCTTTATACATAGTTGTAGTTTTAATGCATTAACTAAGTCTTGTAATGCACCTTATAATGCATCGTATGTATTAATGTATGCATTAAAGGTATGTATGTTGTAATGCATTAAATAATTGTAACCACAGATATAATGCATTATGATACTTTAGAAAGTATAATGCATGAAACCACATTACAAATAAACCTTAAAATATTATAATGCATTTTATCTTTGGTTACAATTATTTTTATAAAATACTTTATATATAATGCCTTTTTAATGCATTATATATAAAGACTTTAAGCATTACTGATTGGATCCAATATTTGTTGATAATATAACAAAAATATAGCAATTTTTTCAAAGCAAAAATACATTCTGTGTGAATGCAAAACCCACAGCAAACAAAAAAAAAGCAGACAACAAAACCAGGGACTATAAACCCTCGCAAAACGCAGCGCGAGAACATAGTGTTACAAAACCGCATTACTGCATATTATATAATGCACATGATAAGGTAAGACAACAAATGTTGGTGTTTGAGTGTGATAGCTTCCAACTAACCTATTTGTCTTGTTAATTTATTCCCAATCTACAACTTTGAGCCAAATTCGAACGCTCAGAGTGAAGAGCAGGAGTGATTCATCACGTCTTGTTAGTCAGGATCGACAACATACAATTCTTGAGCATTACATAAATATATATAAATATAATATATCTGGAATTTTGGCCCACGGTCCTTAATCAAGTTTGATTTTTGGCTCTTCATATTAAAATTTTTTTGGGTACCTCTGGCGAAATTTGTATTTTTGTTTTAACTTTTTTTTTTAATTATTATTTTTGCACTGAAATTTAAAAAACAATACAAGTCATTTTGATTTAAAACACACACACACACATACAAAAAATTATATATATACACACACACACACTCTGGCATAAACTGCAATTGAAATGATAAAACATCACAACTGAGGAAAGAGAGCAAGACGGCTTCTGTCTGAAACAGGACAACTGCATGAATTCAGCGTGACACGAGATGTTTCAGACCATAAACACCAGGATTAATATCCAGAGAATATTGTGCTGCTCTCAGCGTTTAGTCTCGTGGCGTAAGAGGATAAATCAGATCTCGGCGTCTGAACGCTGTAAATAAGTAGAGAAACACAGAATCCCTTTTTTCCATGTTAATGTGGCTTTCACATTAATTAGTACAATCCCAGAGAGAGCGACTGCAGAAAGATCAGCGCTCACAAACACATCACAATCACACACAAAAGATCATCTAAATGAAGATAATCTGCTTCAGTAATAACATCCATTCCTTCAAAAAACTATGAAACGGGTGGTTTTTATTTAAAAAAAGCTGATTTTAAAGCAAACTGAACAAAGAGTGTGTTAATTGCACTGCACCATCTCAAACTAAATTAATAAATATTAATAAATGTAACTATGATTTCAGAAAAGGCACAACATGGTAAGTGGGTGATATTTCTAAAAATATACAATTTTCAAAAATAATTCACTTTATAAAAAAATTCACACAGGTTTGAACATTTTAGATCGTATCCTTCTGAGAAAGCTATCAAAATATAAAATATTGATTAAAGAGGAGAAATATGCCGGTCCTTGGCAGAGAATAGCACAATATTTTAACCTGGAAACACTAATTAATTGCTGGAATCATTAACGAGGGACACAAAAGGCACCTGCTTTGTAGAGTGACTCAGATGCACAAAACAGTAAAATTACAGTAAAAAACCGGTTTTAACATTGGGAAGATTTTCAAACATACAAGATTCGGTCCATGTCCCACTCTGGTCCTGTAAGCGCAGTGGGAAATCCTGGCAAACGTTACGATAAATGGCATTTCAAGCAGACTCTCGACGCAAAGCTCCAGCTGTGTTTATGTGAGAAGCTTCATTTATCTTTATATGAGGAGAGCCGTCACAAGTCAAAGTGTGCAGAGTGTGATAAAGTGGCTTTGTTTCAATAAGTTCTGTGGTTGTCTGAATCTCGAGGAAACCTGCTAAACAGCCTGAACTCCTCAGAGCTTATTCAGTGGTTCTGATCATTAACTACTCATATTTATTTGTCATATTTATTGTATTCAGGTGAAAAAAAATATGTCAAGAAATGCCTGGAGCGTATTTCACCTGGAGCATATTTTCAGATATTTTTAATATATTATTTCTTTTGTAGATTTTTTACACTTTCCACAATAATAAACTTTTTTTTCTTCATTATTATAATGCAAAAAAAAAAATTCAATACTATTTTTAAATACAAAAATAATATATTATTTGATATTTTCTTTAGTATAATTAGAATAACAATTACTACAATTGTAGTATTTGTTGTACTGATTATATATTATTATTATTATTATATATCAATAACAATGTTCAGACAGAATGCATTACAGAAATGAAAAAGAGAAATGTAGCATTTGGGTTGTAAATTTGCTGAATTTTTATAAAAAATCGAATCGAAATCGAACATCGAATCGAAAATCGAAATCGAACCGAGAGCTTGAAAATCGAAATCGAATCGGAACATCTGAATCGATACCCAGCCCTAATACAAACAGTGAAAAGATGAAAAATATGGCATGCCGTAAAGTGCCATAAAAGTGTTTTCTACTAACAAGTATTTTGTTGATCTCACACTGAATTATGAGCATGTTTAATAGCAGTGTAAAAACAGTGAGTGATTTCAGTGCTGGACATCTGTGGATTTATTATTAGTGGTTCTGCTAGTTCTCGCTAGAGTCTCTAGAAACGGTGCAAATCACAATGTCACAGCTTGAAGTGTATCTGCGTGCATTTGTGTATATGCAACTGTTAGCATCCACATATGGATTAATATAACGTGACGGTCCAGAACATTTTCAGTATCGTTCTGATTTCCTTCCCAAGTGTGAGTGCACATTATGTCAAGTCTGCCAAAATACCTTAAACCTGTTTAAAACCCATTTTTCTTTGCTCCATTCAACTAACAATGTTTTCAATGAAAGTCTCTTTCATTCTTCCTACTTCCGTATGCGTGAGCGCTGTCTAGCCAGTCTGTTCATGAAGCAGCAGGTCACAGTGGCGATAATCAGCACGCCCACGAACAGAGCCGACGACACGCCGATCACGAGAGGTAAGAGCAGCAGATCAGTGACTGGGGAGGAAATAAATCAAAACATGTATCAATAATAATGAGTCTGTCAGCTCAACACCAGATCATGCAAGCACGCTAGAGGTAACTTGTAAAAAACACCAGCATACGTTCGATGCTGAACACAATAATTTTTTACGCTAAAAAGGAAAGAGGAAACCACTAGAAAAGGGGTGCAAAACTAAAACCGCACGACTCGTTTGAACTGCGCAGCGCTGGAGTGTAGTAGAGCCTGGTTTATAATCGCCGCGTCAGCACGAGCGCGAAGCTGCGCGCAGCAAAAATGACGCATATTGAGGAAACGATGGATGGTTTTCAAGCTAAAGTTAAGTAAAAGGCCGCTTCTTAAACCAGAGAAGGTGAACATGTTGGTGTTCTTGTGGGGGAAAAACATGCAAGCACTGTCACCTAAACATGCAAGTTTAGTTTTACTTTTCAATTTCATTTTGAAAAGCTTGTTATCTTTACTGTTTACCTCACGTTACGCTATGGAGGCTCTCTTTTATTTTATTTTTTATTTGATTCCTCAGTGTTTGCTAAACGTTCTGTAATTTATAAGTCGGTATATAATACAGCATGCGGTGTGTGCCATGCCTCGTCTTATTCGTTTTTGTTAACAAACGTTTTGTAAGCTAGTTTTTTCTCAAAGTATTTTTTAAATATAAAATAATATACCAAATATATAGATGCCTTTATATTTTAGAAAGGGGGTCGGTAAAAACCCCCTGCACTAGAAAACTAAATACTGTCAGACGGGTTATTCCTGTACAGGAACAGATTTCTCTCATCTGATCATAACTCACCTCGTGCGTACAGGTACAGGTGTACAGTCACTGACTCGGCTTTAGCGCCGGTGTTGTACCATCCGCCGCGTGGATCCTGCGCCCAAACCTCGGCTCGACACTGATAGTGTCCCTGATCCTCTTCAGCGGCCGAGAAGATCCTCAGCCTGAAGCAGCCAGCAGACACACGGTCCACGCTCAAACTGCTGCCGTTGCTGTAGATGAGCGTCAGGCCGTCGTAGCTCAGAGTCGCGAGGAGGCAGCCTCTGCTGTCCTCAGAAAGAGCGGCGTCTTTCCTCGCCGGCTCCTGAAGCCACTGCACCTCGACTCGTGAAGCTCCGGTGGTTTGCACAGAGATGTTGCAGAGCAGGGTGACGGTGCTGCCACGCTTCAGGAGCGGCCGGCGCGGTAAACCAATGCTAGCAGATACACGCACCTCTGAATGGACACATAAACACAAACGCTGCGTTAATATACTCTCAACACGGCATCTGGGTCACACTTCACCCACAAGAAAAAAATAAAAAATAAAGTAAATAAAGACTATTTTTATTTGTTTAAATCAAAGATTTATTATGTATTTTTAAATTAGAACTAGGTGAAAAATCAGCGTTTTGATAGTATTTTATAGACTACTATTTAAAAGCTTGGGGTTGGTAAGGTTTTTTTTATGTTTTCTAAAGAAGTCTCTTCTGCTCACAACAGCTGCATTTATTTGAAAATACAGTGAAATATTATTCTAATTTAAAATAGCTGTTTTCTATTTGAATATATTGTAAAAAGTAATTTATTTCTGTGATCAAACTGAATTTTCAGCATCATTACTCCAGTCTTCAGTGTCACATGAACCTTTTATAAATCATTCTAATATGCTGATTTGCTGCTCAAGAAACATTTCTGATTATTATCAATGTTGGAAACAGTTGTGCTGCACAATATTTTGTGGAAACTGTGATACGTTTTATTTTTCAGGATTCACAGATGAATAGAAAGTTCAAAAGAACAGCATTTATTTGAAATAGAATCTTTTGTAACATTATACATGTCTTCACTGTCACTTTTGACCATTTCAATGCATCCTTGCTGAATAAAAACAAAATGCTGGAAATAAAATGACAAACTTTTGAGCGATAGTGTATTTTATGAAGTATTTGGTTTCTGCCTACATTTAGAGGGTTTTTTAAGACTCCCCGTTTTTCACTTTGGCTTGCTCTGCTTCCTGTTGCTCTGACTTTCTCTCGTCTTCTAGATGCTGAGGGTAGAATCTCCACAACATTTGGATAATTCTTCTTCAGGCAAAAACCTTCAGTTTTTGTCCAGGTTGTTCCTATTCACCCTTTGGTCGTGGCGCCCAAGGCAATAAAGGCACATATGCAGGTCCTTCAGTGTATGATATGTGTAGAGTAGAGGTCTACACGGAGGACCCGAGACCCGAGGACCCGGGACCCGACCCGGGATCCGTACGTGTTCGGGGCTATATTTTAAATGGTCAGCCGGGTCCGGGTCGGGTCCCAATCTATTACTTCGGGTCCCGGGTCTGTTTAACATTGTGTGTAATACCCGAGTCGATCGGACTCGGAGAACACCCGGCCGTTATCTGAGTCAGTCAGCACTGTGCGTGTGTTGTTTTTTAACTTTCAACTTGTAAAATTAGGATGAGAAAAGTGTGAGTCAGTAATTTGAAATAAGGTGAAAAAAAA
>NW_015670983.1:723822-755399 GCF_001515625.1 Sinocyclocheilus rhinocerous
GAGTCTCTTCTGTTCAGCAAGGCTGCATTTATTTGATCAAAAATGCAGTGAAAATTGTGCAATATTATTATAAGTTGTTTTCTATGTGAATATCTGTTAAACTGTAATTTATTTCTGGGATGCGCAGCTGTATTTCCATCATCATTACTCCAGTCTTCAGTGTCACATGAACCTTTTATAAATCATTCTAATATGCTGATTTGCTGCTCAAGAAACATTTCTGATTATTATCAATGTTGGAAACAGTTGTGCTGCACAATATTTTTGTGGAAACTGTGATACGTTTTATTTTTCAGGATTCACAGATGAATAGAAAGTTCAAAAGAACAGCATTTATTTGAAACGGAAATCTTTTGTAACATTGTACACGTCTTTACTGTTACTTTTGATCAATTTAATGCGTCCTTGTTGAATAAAAGTATTAATTAATAAAAAACAAACAAAGTAACCTTACTGACCAAACTTTTGAACTGTAGATCAAATTACATGCTTGCTCTGAAATGCATGAAGTCAAATGCAAAATACATCTAGTTAAAAATAATAAAAATATAAGGAATGTTTTCCCACACTGTTCTTCAGTAAATTAACACAAGGAATAATATTTAATCATTTTATATAAATTAATATAACAAAACATTAATTAATTTAATTTCGAATCAATTTACTTAAGTGAACAGTTCAAACTGATTCGAGGAAATGAACTGAACTCTGATGCGATGGCCAAATAAACAGTGCATTAACATCTTATTCATAATGTTGCTTAATGAACAAACAGTGCATATTCAATATATTGGCCAGCATTAATTCTAAGACATTTCTTCCTCACGCACCTTCAGTCTTCAGGCTAACAGTGACCCACTCTGATCTCTGTGTGATCGTGGCTGGACTCTCCGGTGCTGGTGTTTTTCTCCCGGCGTAGACGCTCACGGCGCAGCGGTAGAGTCCGGCGTCAGCGGGGTGAACGGAGAACAGACGCAGAGAGAAGCTCCCGCCGGCCTCCTTCTCCATGCTGCCGCCTCCCGCCCTGCTGAGATCATCACCCCAGACCACCACGCCGTCGGGATCCACGCGCACCACCTCCACCTCCACCTCGCCCTCCGGCCCGCGCCGCATCCACTGCACCAGCAGCGCCGAGCGCTTCCACGCACCTACACCCAGCACCTGACAGCGGAGGCGGAGCGGAGCGCCGGGCCGCAGAGAGACGTCACCGTCCGGGAGCAAACGCACGCTCAGTGTGTCCGCTAGAAAGAACACAGACTGGTTATTAAACTCACAACAAGCACTCTCACACTGTCTGAGCTTTAAATAGAAACTAACCCACACTTCTTATTGCTATTTCTCAGGTCAATACATCAATAAACATCAATGCAGAACCATAATTATGTTAAGCACACAAAGCACACATTAAAACCTACCAAAGTCTCTTTCGCACAGAAATTCCGGAAAATACACGGATAATGTGTCCCGGGATCGTTTGATTGTGGTTCATTCACACTGCCAGTGATTTTCCGGAATCTGTGTGTGCGTTCACACACATCCCGTAAAGACACGTGACATTACGATGAGACGTGTAATGTGACGCGTTCTGTTTCATTTCAGCTGGCGAACGATCTCAGCTTAAGCGCGGATAGTGAGGAGCTACTTGATCTCTGCTTCATTACAGTTTGCACATACTTTTTCGTCACGAACGTTGATCTGCCTTCAAAACACCCGGTAAAAGAGTCGCACGATGACGTGCGTCATCACTACGACACGCCCTTTATGGCATTGGTTCTGGCTTTTGTTCACACAGAACTCGTTCCGGGACTGAACCCGGCAATGTTACTAGGTCCCCAACCCGGGATCGATCCCGGGACGTGTTTGCGTTCACACAGAAGGCACTCCGGCAATTTTCCGGGACCAACGTGCAGTGTGAAAGGGGCTTAAGTGGCCACGAATTAAGAAACCATTCCCACGACTTGTTTCTTTGTGGCCATGATTTACTAATTTGTTCCCTCAGTTTAGTTAAATCAAAACAAGGGAACAGATTAGTTCTTAATTCGTGAACACGATATATAATTTTTTAAAGGCTGCATGATCTGCGAAAAAAAAAAAAAAAATCTAATTGCAATTTTTCTGATCAAAAAATAATTGCGATTGCAATTTAAAATGCACTAAAAATTCCAGGTTTGCAATGCTTGTTTGTAGGCTGCACAATTTGGCCAACATTTTGTGATTACATATCAATATGGCTATAAAATATTTATAAAAAAAATAATAAGAAGAAACATTTGTATTATTATTATTATTTTGTAGTGAAATATTACAATAGATTTTTTTGTAAATTTTAATATTTATTAATATATAAATAAAATGTACTTATGTATGTGTGTATGCATATATTTAAAATATTATTAATATTGTTATAATTAAAACATACAAATAACAAAAACAGAAAAATATACAACTTACAAAAAAAAAAGAGAAGTATTACTATTTAAGAGTAATATTTATTAAAACTGTAATATTTCACTGTAAAATAAAAAATAAACAAGTATTAAAAATTTTTATTTTATTTAACATTATAGCTGCAAAATAACAATACTACTATTTGTTTATTTATGTCTTAATTACTTAAAATGAGACGCTGCAAACATAAACGATAACGAGCTTCATTCTGAAACACGCAGTGCATATATTTATTTCATTAAATTGCAGGCTTGGTGATTTGATAATCACACTAAACCACATCGCGATTATTTTTTGGAGACCAAAGCACTTGGTAAAATATTCTCAAACTAAATGAGCTTCAGCCTGCATTTACCGCAGTAGTTTAACACATATCCAAGTTGTTCAAATCAAAAACAAAAACAAAACACAGGAATTAAACCCATGAGATTTTCTTGCGAGTCTCCTACAGCATGCAGCATCCAAAGAAGATTGTACTGTCATAAACATTAAAACGACTCTCAATCGATATGAACAGCATTTCATTAACATGAAAGCAATGCATGGCTGATTTAATTAAGAGTAAAAGGAAGATTTTTCATGCACTGGTTAATTTTGTAATTTTTGGGCTCTTTTTTCTTCAATGTCTTCTTTTAGATCCAAAACATCCAAAATACAGATTTAAGTGTTTATTTTATTACACTTTATCTATTTGCGTCTGTAGATTTATATTTTAATACCTATCTTTGAAGTTTTTTCTCTTTTTCAGCAGCACTTACATAAACCAAACTTTACAGTTTTATTCCTATCTATATTCTGAATGTTTGTTTATATACCATTTGCATTATTTATAACATTTTACTCCTAAAGAAACATGGTGAAAATTTAGTTGTTTTGCCTGTTGACAATTAATGGATAGTATAGTAGTATAGTATATATTTATTTAATGCCATGTCAGCATCAATGGCTATTTTAGACAATTAATGGAAATGTATGCAAATGTGTGCATATTTAATTAGATATTGTATAATTTGCATATTAAAACATACATTTTAGAAAATCATACAAGACAAAAAATTATAATAAAAAAATATTATAATTAATAAAATATTATTAATTTTATTAATTAAAAAAAATGAAGAGAAAAAAATTCTTAATGTATTGTGATTTATTAATTAAATATTAATACAATTTTTACCATATTCTCTTGTGCTGTCTTGCCTTAAGTATTTAAAAATATATAGTTTACAGGCATTTATAAGCAGACATTTATTTAAAAAGTGTGGCCTTTTCTGTTTGAGCACCGAGTCATATTTTGTTTGCATCTAAAGTACGTTCTAAAGTTATAATCTAATGGATCAGATGAAATAAGAGAGGTTGTTTCTAACCAAGCGGTTGAACGGTGAGATTCCCGAGCTCCATGGTCCTCTGTGCGATGTGTTCCCATTTGCCATCCGGATCTCTGATCCACTGCGCCGCCTCGCAGAAATACGACCCAGAATCCTCGGGTGCCAGAGCGCTCATCTTCAGCGCGTACAGATCCCAGCCTCCGTCCCCTCTGCGCTTCTCCACAGCGATCTCTCCGTCCCCGTATCTCTTCCCGTAGGCGCCACTGCGGCCCGGAGTCACGCGCAGCTCGCGGTCGATGGAGATGATCTCTCGGAGGTTGTGGCCCTGAGACTCCGCCCCCTTGCTGCTGCGCACGCCGAACACGACGGACACGTGAGTGTGCTGATCCGATTGGACGGACGCGGCGCACATCAGCTGAAGCTCCGTGCCTTCGATAACGGGTTGGCCGCTCAGAATTCGAGAGTGTGTTATGAGCAGCGTGTCAGGAATCACTGCGGAAATAAAGCACAAAATGCTTTCTATTCATATGTACATGAACGAATCAGGGTCAATGAAGAAAAATTATTTTTGTCTATTTTTTTTTTATTTTAGTTGGTCACACTTTATATTAGGTGGCCTTAACTACTATGTACTAGGGATGGGCATTCCAAGCAAAAATAATATTCGATTATTATTCGAGAGAGACAGGATTCACACTTTCAATCTGTATGATAAACTGTTTAACTCAGAAGATAGGCTACCTTAACGCAAGCCATATAATGATTGTAACGTGCTGAAACATGTTAATATAATAAACACAACAATCTCCATTACTTTTTAATTAATTTTACAAAAAGGCTTGAACAGCTCTGCTCCAAACCACTAGAATATGGAAATATTACTGTACCTTCAAATCACACACAGTGCAAAAAGTGATGTTTCTTTGTCAGTATATCCATCTTGTTTTTTCTTAAGTCAAGATACATTTACTTGAGAAGCGGTCTTGTTTTGAGACCAAAGACCAAATATCTGTTAATGGAGCAGATATCTGTTCTTCTTTTAATCATAAACTCAAAATGTATCTTGACTTAAGAAAAAAACCAGATGGATATACTGACAAAGACCTTTTTAAGGCCTTAAACCTGGGAAGGCAAGGCAAGTTTATTTATATAGCTCATTTCATACACAGTGGTAATTCAAAGTGCTTTACAGAAAAATAAAACAATAGAAATCATCAAAAATGGTGAATTAAGACCTTTAAGACCATTTAGAAAATAAACTGCATATCTTCTAGTTTGCATTTGATGCATTCTAAATACAATCTTTAAAAAATATTTTCACATTTTCTGCATACTTGCACCAAATTACAGCTTGATTGGAAATAGCACACAATAAAAATAGTGATATTTACCATTGTTTTTCTTCATATTTTATCACTATCTCTTCAATCTCTTAAAGGTGACATATTAAGTGCTATAATCAGGTCCCCGGTGCATCTACCAACCAAGGAAACGTGAAAAAGATTAACCCAGTAACTGTTTTGGGAAGCTTTTTTCTGCAAGCGTCTGAGAAAACGAGCGCGTCTGATTTCGCTCCCTTGGTGGAGTATTTTGAACTGAAACTTCACAGACACATTCTGTGGACACCATAGACTTATATTACATATTGTAAAAAGGGGCATAATATGTCTCCTTTAAGACTTTAAGAATTTAGCACATGCATTTGAAACACAATGATTTTTTTTTATAATCTTCATCGTCATCACTGAGCCATCTGTCATTTTTCTGATTTACCACCTACCTTTGACCACCACTGATGAACTGTAGTTCCCTTGGAAGCGGGTGTCAGTGCTGGGCGTGTAACACTCGTAACGGCCCTGATCATCTGGACGCAGCCTCTGGATGATCAGTCTGGCTTTGTCACCCGAATCCCTCTCGACCCGAACCTCGCCGACCTGCACGCGACTCTGGAACGGCGCGTATGGAAAGCCTGCATCCTGCGTGGACACCACACCGATCTGCCGACCCCCAGCATCCTCCCGGTACAGGTACCACTCGAAATCCTGCGCCCGTGGGCCTTCATATCCTGAAACGGCGCAGGGCAGGGACAGCGAGAAACCTGCGACCCGATACAGCGGCCCGGCGGGAAGAGTGACCTCTCGGCACACGCAGAACTGCAACTCTAACACACAAACAGAACAAATGTTAATCAGTCTGGATGTGAACCACAGGGATCAATACATGCAAAGTGGTTTTCCGAGTGAGGTTGAAAAATGTGCTCACACTGCACAATATTTCCACTTAAATGGGAATATTGTACAAAAAATTTGAATTAAATTTTGTCTACTCCACACCTACTGAAGCACACGTGACGCTCGTGGTGTTTTCAGCATCTGTAGTCTCAATATATGAGGACTTGAACATATGAACACACAAAACGATTATGAATTTTCATACTGTACATGTACAAGCGTTTCTTCATCTTTGGCCACTTTTGTCCTCGTGGACTTTTACAAAATAAACTGCATATCTTCTAGTTGGCATTTGATGCATCCTAAATGCAAGCTTAAAAAAATACTTTCACATTTTCTGCATACTTGCACCAAATTACAGCTTGATTGGAAATGGCACACAATAAAAATAGTGATATTTACCTTGATTTTTTCTCAATCTCTTCGTAAACTAGTTTTAGAAAATTAAAAATTTAATAGGCCAGAATGGTTGGCTGTGATGAAAATGATCAAATTTGCTATTTTTATAATTGATATAAAAATGTATTTTCTATAATTGAATCTGGACTGATATAGGTGTTGTATGTTGTGATGTTGGTTGTGGTTTTATTTCTGGTAAAGCACTTCAACTTCGGTTGTTTTATTGGTGCTATACAAATAAAAGAAATAAATTTTTTTTTTATACAGTTGGGATCAATACATGCAAAGCAGTTTTCAATGAGATCGATAAATTAGCACACACACTGCACAGACCCATGGCACAATATTACCACTTAAATGAGGGGCACTGCCAAATATCGCCCCATATTCCCGTGACTGGGAGTAAGTATTGTTTATTCATGCCCAACCTTTGTTTGTGTGTGTTGTAATGCGTCTCTGAATGAAAGGGTCTGAATAATGAACAGTAATCCCATTCTTCCAGTCTACGCCCATGTTTTACAACATGTGAGGTCACAGCTGAACTCATGTTTTTTTTTTAAAGATTTATTTTTGCCGTTTTATGCCTTTTATTTAGATAGGACAGTAGGTTGACAGGAAGCGAAGTGGGTGAGAGAGAGAGGGGGGTGGGATCGAGAAAGGTCCACGAGCCGGGACTCGAACTCGGGACGCCCGAAGCGCAAAGGCACTACATGTCGGCGCGCTGCCCACGAGGCCATTGGCGCCGACGAACTCATCGTTTTAATAGGGCGAGTCATTTTGCAAACCTGTCTGAGGGTTATTTACATCCTCATTCTGCTTAAGGAACCAGAAATAAACCACACACTTATAACCATATAAAGCTACTGCATTACATTTGATACATGAACTTCTAAGGCCTTTAAATGATCGACAAGATCAAATTGTGTTGTTAAACCTGTCGCACACAATCTCCTCCATGTCTTCTGTCTCTGATTGATAGTTTAGAGTTTTTTATTCAGTCAAAGCTCTTTTAGTGTAATTGTACAAACGTCCAGCTTCACGTGTCTTTCTGTTGTCAAATCTTGACTGATTTTTATCAAGTAATCGTCAGAATAACTGCAGTAATATCTCCAGATGAACACTTACTGGACTGAAGCAGCTCAGCTTTACTTGATTCTCCATCAATCATGTTTTAGAGTCTCAAATCTGATCCTCAGGATCTTTTGAGGAGCGTTTGTTTCCAGAAGCTTTACTTTCACTGTTCCTCAGCGGAGGAATGATCTTCACAAGCCTCCAGAACATCTCACATCTTCTGAGGAGCCTTTATTTCTTCAGCTCTCAATCAGCACTGGATTGCATTGCATTATATGTTAAATCTCATCTTACGAAGACATATTATTTACTCATTGATTTACATTACAAACATATAAATATCAGCATCTGAGCAAATTACACAGTTTGAGTCTCTGAATAAAACTGAGCTGTTTTTTCCGCCATATTCTCACTATATCAGACTATATGAGCCATAAAAGTCTGACAGAGCAAATATGATACAAAACTTTTTACATTTTATATATTTGTCAAACCACAACATTTATCACGACCTGAAAAACGAGACCGGTGTTGACAGGTTTCCAACACAAACATTTACCAAAGTTTAAACGGTTTCTCCCAAAATATCTACTATAACAACTATTTAATTTAGCAAGAAATCTGTCATTTTTTTATTTCTTTAAAATATGTATTTCTGGTTTACGGTTATGACAGTTCTTAACAATAACTGTATTTTGTTATGTGGGATTTTGGTGGAAACTACGGGCATTTCTGTAAGCGTTTTCTGGCCGGCATCAGGCTCTTCTGGCAGGTCAGTCTAGTTTTGGTGACTCGTGGGAAGTGACCACACACAACCTCCGATAATGACCAGAGAACAGAAGCTGTAAGCGGATCAGACGCGTAATTAAAGCGCAACCAGAGCAGCATGTCAGTGGAAATCCTGCACAGCTTATGCGTACATTATGATGTCATTATTGCACTGTGCGGAAATGACGAGATCGCAGTACTGTATAAAACTACGGTGCTTTCCTGTTGCTCAAACACTAGCAAAGCCAAGGTCATGGGTTCGATTCCCAGGGAAAGCCTTAAATGCAATATAAGTTGCTTTGGATAAAAGCATCTCCCAAATGCATAATATAAAACACTGAATAAAGCTCCTGTGACAATGCCAACATGAAGTAAAGTGTCAAATATGTGTCTGAAACACAAAGTTTCAATCTCTCAAATATTGGTAATGAAATAAAACTAGACACAGGACCAATGAATTGTACACAAAAAGCACTGTATCAGATGTAAATACCAAAGTACATTGATATACATGGCACTAAATGACCAAAGCACAGTGTATATTTACATGGTAAACCACGGTACTTCCTTAAAATGTGTTCCAGTAGAGTATGGCGCCAGCAACACCAAGGTTGCGGGTTCGATTCCCAGGGAAAGCAAGAACTGGTAAAATGTAAATGCATACCTTAAATGCAATACAAGTTGCTTTGGATAAATGCATGTCTTAAATGCATAATATAAAACACTGTAAAGCTCCTGTGACAATGCCAACATGAAGTAAAGTGTCAAATATGTGTCTGAAACACAAAGTTTCAATCTCTCAAATATTGGTAATGAAATAAAACTAGACACAGGACCAATGAATTGTACACAAAAAGCACTGTATCACATGGTAATACCAAAGTAAACTGATATATATGGCACTAAACGAACAAAGCACAATGTATTTACATGGTAAACCACGGTACTTCCTTAAAACGCGTTCCAGTAGAGTATGGCGCCAGCAACACCAAGGTTGTGGGTTCGATTCCCAGGGAAAGCATGAATTGATTAAAATATAGCTTTGGATAAAAGCCTCTGCCAAATATACAAATGCAAAAAACATGGTACGTTTTTGTAAGTATGGTACTCTCATGACATATCCAAAAACACTGAAATATAGCTTTGATTGATTACCATATTCCTATACCATGGTATTTGCATACCATAGACAACTACTATATATAACTAAATACGTACTACAGCTTAATATTATTACAATACTAGAAGTACATGAATATTCCACTATGGTAAAGCGTTATAAATGGCATTATTGTACCATTTCCAAAAACATAGTAGTACAATATTACCTCAGTGTTATTGGAGGATTGGCGTGGATTATATGGAGCAGATGGACATTAAACATGAGCAGGGTGGACTCACCCCACAGTAAAGCGATGAACGCGATCCACCGCGACGCCATTCCGCGCTGATCCCCGCGACACACTCGCGTTTACACCGTTTTACTATAGTAAAGACACATGCTAGCACACTGTCCTCCGGCTGGTGCTGAAATCAAACATTCATTTAGTCACGACTGACTGGACAAACAAACACGAGCGAGCTTCTGATTTTACCCGCGGATTACGTCCCACGGACTGCAATTGCGCAAACGGCTCGGTCTTCCGTTAGTTATCGCTCTTTTACGCCTCCGAGTCCAAACCGTAAATCAGGCGGTCGACTGAAAGTAGTGCGTGACGTCACAGGCAAACAAACAGCCCGATCACGATCACTGTCCAATATTTTTATTTATTTAAAAAATGTTTTTTACCTGTATTATTATTTATATAATACTGTATATTTTCTATTTCTTTTTTGTAGTTTATATTTGTTCAGTACCTTTATATTATATGTTGGAAATCAATAAAAAAACACACAAAAAAAACGATCACTGTCCAATGACGTGACGCAGCGCGAACGAACACTGCCAATAGGAGACCAATGTGATGAGCCGCTTGAATGACGTGCGGATGTAGGCAAGTCCCTCCACTGGCGCGAAAAATTATGATAACGGTTTTCAATCAAACACAAAATATGTAATTAGGCTATTATATACAGTTAATTCCCATTCCCATTTGTTTATTAACTTATATAATTAGCTGTGTCTTTCTTTTATCTCTCTTCCCCATGTTTCCTTACTTTCTTTAGTTACCTCACCTTATTTTTCTATTTTCTTTACTGTACTTTGGGCAAAATTATAAATCATGTCAATATATTTTTCTTTACTCTGCTTCATTCCTCTAGGGGGCGCCATATTAAAATCAAAACAATAATTTACAACTAAATAATGAGACTGGGAAACTTTAATAGACTTTTTTTTAACCATGAATGCTTTATTCGGAGTAAACTGAACTGAATATATTTACATTAATTGTACCTGAGTAATGAAAAAAACATTTGGACTCAAAACTGAATCAATAATCATCATTATTATCTCAGTCATTCTTGAGAAGTGGGACAAAACAGGGTGCAAAATTGAAAAAATAAAACCTTGTACTCTTGAATGATTGAACCCTTCTCTGTGGACACGCTGTTTTAGATGTAGTGAGAGGACATTAAGAAACATAGATTTGGTATAATAATGAGAAAATTAAATTGAAGGTGATAATTGTGTTAAATACATTCTATTATTAATCCCTCATGACATTTAAAATTGAAAATATTTTTATTTTTAAACCTAATAGCAGTTACCCTTGCTGGACCTGTTTTGTCCCATGTCTCAAGAATGACTGATCTAAATATCAATGACAATTCCAGTAAATGTGATTCTGAAATGAATCAAAGTTATAAACTTGACATTTAATTCCAATATTTTATTGTACATGTCTTTTTCTGTTTTTTTTTTTTTTAAATAAACTGCTTACCAAATACACATCTATGGCTCCATCTAGTGGAGAAACAACTATTTGCTCATTAACAGACAAAACTTCAACCTCTGCTTTGTATTGTTTACAAAAGTGTCTCTGTCCAGTGTTAGTAAATTAGTGGTTTATATTTAGATGATGCAATGTTTTGACTAGAACTTAAACCGAGCTTAATGTGTGAATAGCCTAACAAAGTTTACTAAGCCCACTCATATATATTGTTCATAATTAGTGTTAGTGATTTTAACAGACATTAAAAAAAAAAAAAAAAAAAAAAAAAAAAAAAAACCGGAGACATATATCGGCCATCGGCTTCCCTGATTTCTAAATATCGGCATCGGCCAGTGAAAAACCCATATCGGTCGACTAGCCTAACAAAGTTTACTAAGCCCACTCATATATATTGTTCATAATTAGTGTTAGTGATTTTAACAGACATTAAAAAAAAAAAAAAAAAAAAACAACAAGAAGACGGAGATGTGGTATTACTTTTATAATATTGTTTTAAAGGTGTAAAAACTCCACAGATTTACATTAAAGGTGAGATCCTAATGGTCACATCACAGAAAGTTGGGTCTTTTTGATAAGTTAAGCAACCAATCAGAACACCCCAACAACCGCATGGCAACGCGCGAAAACCAATCACAACACCCCAACAACCGCATGGCAACGCGCGAAAACCAATCACAACACCCCAACAACCGCATGGCAACGCGCGAAAACCAAACAGAACACCTCAACAACCGCATGGCAACGAGCGAAAACCAATCACAACACCCCAACAACCGCATGGCAACGCGCGAAAACCAAACAGAACACCTCAACAACCGCATGGCAACGAGCGAAAACCAATCACAACACCCCAACAACCGCATGGCAACGCGCGAAAACCAAACAGAACACCTCAACAACCGCATGGCAACGAGCGAAAACCAATCACAACACCCCAACAACCGCATGGCAACGCGCGAAAACCAATCAGAACACCTCAACAACCGCATGGCAACGAGCGAAAACCAATCACAACACCCCAACAACCGCATGGCAACGCGCGAAAACCAATCAGAACACCTCAACAACCGCATGGCAACGAGCGAAAACCAATCACAACACCCCAACAACCGCATGGCAACGCGCGAAAACCAATCAGAACACCTCAACAACCGCATGGCAACGAGCGAAAACCAATCACAACACCCCAACAACCGCATGGCAACGCGCGAAAACCAATCAGAACACCTCAACAACCGCATGGCAACGAGCGAAAACCAATCACAACACCCCAACAACCGCATGGCAACGCGCGAAAACCAATCAGAACACCTCAACAACCGCATGGCAACGAGCGAAAACCAATCACAACACCCCAACAACCGCATGGCAACGCGCGAAAACCAATCAGAACACCTCAACAACCGCATGGCAACGAGCGAAAACCAATCACAACACCCCAACAACCGCATGGCAACGCGCGAAAACCAATCAGAACACCTCAACAACCGCATGGCAACGAGCGAAAACCAATCACAACACCCCAACAACCGCATGGCAACGCGCGAAAACCAATCAGAACACCTCAACAACCGCATGGCAACGAGCGAAAACCAATCACAACACCCCAACAACCGCATGGCAACGCGCGAAAACCAATCAGAACACCTCAACAACCGCATGGCAACGAGCGAAAACCAATCACAACACCCCAACAACCGCATGGCAACGCGCGAAAACCAATCAGAACACCTCAACAACCGCATGGCAACGAGCGAAAACCAATCACAACACCCCAACAACCGCATGGCAACGCGCGAAAACCAATCAGAACACCTCAACAACCGCATGGCAACGAGCGAAAACCAATCACAACACCCCAACAACCGCATGGCAACGCGCGAAAACCAATCAGAACACCTCAACAACCGCATGGCAACGAGCGAAAACCAATCACAACACCCCAACAACCGCATGGCAACGCGCGAAAACCAATCAGAACACCTCAACAACCGCATGGCAACGAGCGAAAACCAATCACAACACCCCAACAACCGCATGGCAACGCGCGAAAACCAATCAGAACACCTCAACAACCGCATGGCAACGAGCGAAAACCAATCACAACACCCCAACAACCGCATGGCAACGCGCGAAAACCAATCAGAACACCTCAACAACCGCATGGCAACGAGCGAAAACCAATCACAACACCCCAACAACCGCATGGCAACGCGCGAAAACCAATCAGAACACCTCAACAACCGCATGGCAACGAGCGAAAACCAATCACAACACCCCAACAACCGCATGGCAACGCGCGAAAACCAATCAGAACACCTCAACAACCGCATGGCAACGAGCGAAAACCAATCACAACACCCCAACAACCGCATGGCAACGCGCGAAAACCAATCAGAACACCTCAACAACCGCATGGCAACGAGCGAAAACCAATCACAACACCCCAACAACCGCATGGCAACGCGCGAAAACCAATCAGAACACCTCAACAACCGCATGGCAACGAGCGAAAACCAATCACAACACCCCAACAACCGCATGGCAACGCGCGAAAACCAATCAGAACACCCCAACAACCGTATAGCAACGCGCGAAAACCAGTCAGAACACCCCAACAACCGCATAGCAACGCACTAAAAGCCCTTCAGCAAAGCATCTTAGCCAATCACAACCAGAGCTGCGACACTCCCATAGGCTTCCATAGGAACTGAGGAATGCGGAAGTAACGTGTGTCATGGAGCAGCCAGAGTTCCAAGCAATCATGTTTATGTTCATTTTATGTTTTGTTGTTGGTGTTATTATTCTGTTTTACATGCTTTAAACTGTACAGCATTGCCTTGTACTTGCCTTGTACTTGTATGTGCTATGAACTATGTATGTGAACTATGTATACGTATGTGAACTAAATAAACTAAATAAAAATAAATAAACAATAGTTCCAAACAACCAATAATTCCAGGATCGAAGCCCATTCATTTCAGTGCATCTCAAGCACACTCACACGAATGTTGAAGATTACACAATTTTTTGACATTTTAACGCATTCGTTGACCTCTCGGAAAAAGTGCGTTTTAGTTAATGTTCATCGTTAGATAATATAAAGAGTTATACTATAATTGCAGTTAGATAACGTGAGAAACACCTTGATAGCGACCATAACCAGATGCTAGTTGTCATATTTTTACGTTTTTAGTCGTTTTAACCCTATATTCTACACTAATTGTAATATAAATAATAAACATATTAGAAAATGTTATATTTTAAATGGTCATTCATGGATCATAATTATTGCACATATTATTCAGTACCAAAAATTTCCTAAAAATATGAACTAAATAGAGCTGATCTAAAATATAATACATTATTTAATCGATTAAAAGTTACACTTAAGGTGTTTGGTCACATTTGACTGCTGTCTGTCCCAATTAAACCCATTCAAACAGATTGACAGCACAACGTTGTTTGGAACCATTGAGAGCTCCAAGCATAATAGAGCAGATTTTCTTCAGGAAATGCACATTATTTATATTTTATTGCTTATTTTAGACAAATTTTTTGAAAGTAAAGTTTTCGTTGTTTCTGTCCTTCTTTACGTGCAGCTCTCATGTCTCCTCAGTGGGGCAGCATTGTGTTTCATCTTGGCCTGCCCTCATATGAAATGACTGCTAAACCAACTTTTTATCATTGGCTATTATTTTAATCTCACTACAACATGGTGCACGCATCGAAATAAACATCAATTCTGCTTAATTAAATATTTACAGAGTAAACTTTTAATTAAACACATCATAATCCTTTTTGTCGACTACAATGAATCCCTTGGGGGTCTAAACAATGAAGTTATAATGTGTGTTAGAGCAGAAAAATGCATTTACATTTTTTCACAAAGAGCTCCTGCGTATAAATCTTTGGCTGTAGCAGTGCCACACCGTCTCATTTATCAAACTTTAATCTGAGCATTTGATGAGCTGTACACTGCCGTCTCAATTATTAATGTAATTGCCATTGCTGAATGACTTTACTATGAACCACCACTGCAGGCAATTTATTTCATCAAAACTCCATCGAGCTCACAACACACACACACACACACACACACACACACACACACACACACACACACACTCCTCTGGGGTCTCTGGGGTCTTGGCTGCGGATTCTTCAAGTGGGAGTCTGGCTTGATCCAGTCCAGCACAGACCTGCAGCTCCAGACCCCAGCGCTGACTCCAGAACACTGTCTGTGTGGCTTTAGCACACCTGTAGAAGAGTGTGTGTGTTGTGAGTGCCCTTTGAAAAGAAAACACCTTTTAAGTATTTCTGTGACCTCTGTCAGGGAGATTTCCAACCTTTAACCTTAACTTGGACATTTCCACACGCAGTCTTTCTGTTTTGGGGGAGAATCAACAGATAAGAGTGATGCTCCTTGCAAAAGATCTGAGAATAGCATGATGCTCGTACGAGACAGAAACAGCAAGCGTGCAGACGCTTCACCTGATGCATGTGTTGTTATCAGATACAGAGAACACTGCCTCTGTTTTTGTTCTGCATCATGGTTATGATGATGACCTCATGAATTGTGTCTTTGCGTTTTAAAGAAACCTGTGAAATAATGTTTGTAATAAAACACAGTTGATGCATATTTAATGAATTCTGTCAGGGACATGAAAACATCTACATGTAATGCATTCGGTCTCTAACTTTTTAGATAAAAAGGAAATGTGCTCCAGATGCAAGTGTAGGACATTATATTCAGTCAAAACACATAGTATTCAGACACCAGACAGACATAAAGTAAACTGTGTCATATTATACCCAAAAACTCTTCATACAGAGGACTAGCAGTTATATGTGGGAGCAAGAATCATTCAGACACTTTGAGCTGAGCATGTTTTGCTGAAGTGTTTTTCTTTAATTGCTAACATGATCTTTTCACACCACAGACTGAACAGAATGAATGCATTTGAACTTAATTGAATTATTTATGAATTGATACAATGTATTACAACGAACATTATGAATTGCTTTTATAATGCATTACGCACAAAGGCTTTAAACAGTAAAGTGTTAGCAAAACTTTTTATACAAATACAAATTTTATCCTAGATATTTTCATAACCTCAACAAAGAAAACAAGAGACTGATTTGTGCAGCCCCGTCAAACGCGTTTCGTAATGAGGTGTCCCTCGCGGCGCTCTGTATGACGCGTGCTGCAGAGAGCGTGGAGCGCGACAGACACAAACACACGCGCGTCAGGAGCGTGTTCATAAGCCGCAGTCGCTTCATCTCTTCATCCAGAACCAGCAGCAGCAGAAGAGGAGGAAGAGGAGGAGGAGGAGGAATAAGAGGAACAACAGCAAAATGGGAGCAGCACACACACACACACACACACACACACAGAGACAAACACACACACACACACACACACACACACACAGAGACAAACACACACACACACACACACACACACACACAGAGACACACACACACACACAGCAGCCTTGGCCCCGTCTGTAGATTCGATTTTGTGGCTTCACCAGGAGCCAAAATCATCAGCAGATTCTGTGTATCTTATAAGAAGTCGAGTAAAGTTATATGAACAATTTTTTCCTTCCCCCAATATGCTGTGTTTCCTTTTTTGTGTGTGTTTTGATCCCGGCTCTTGCGGCGGGCCGCTCTGTGGTGAGGCGCGGGCTGGAGTGGCGCTGCTGTGTTATTTTTGGCGGCAGCGGCGGTTGGTGGCTCTAGAGACGGAGTGGAGCGTTCCGGATCCAAACCCAGGCTGTTTAAGGGAATTCTCATCTGTAATGATCAGCGTCATTATGGGCTCACACTAACTGCAGGACGAGCCGCGTGTTAATTTCAGCACGTCCCTCCATACATGCATCTTGACATGCATCATGCTACACGAATGCAGGAGACCAAACCTTCTTCTTCTTCTTCTTAAAGAAGAAACGAAACATTATTTTAGACTGGGTGGAACTGAAATATTTCAATAGCCCGGTGTTATTTTAGTATAATTGATATACTCTTTCCTCCGGTTTCACAGACAAGGCTTAAGCCTAATCCTAGACTAAAATGTAAGTCTGAGCTGTTTCAACTGAAAGAAACTTGCACTGACTGATCTTAAAATATATCAGCGCCTTTGTTTTATCTCAAGATGCACACCAGTAATGTTTTTTTTTTTTAAGTACGTTCATAAAAATTACTTAAATGCCCTAATTTAACTATGGCTTAGTCTAAGCCCTGTCTGTGAAACCGGGCCTTTAAGTTTTTATTTTGATATTTACTGTTTTCATTTGAATTTTAGTTTTTGTAATGTTGTTGTCATTTTTATTCGCTTTTGTTTATGTTCTTTTATTTCAAGTTAAACTGAGTGAAAATGAGAGACTTTGCATTGGCAGCTAGCTGAAGTTTAAGCTTCGTTATATTTCAGTTCATGTTTATTTGTTTCAAGAAACAATGTAAAAGTAACAAAGTAACAATGTTTTTAATGGTTCTACAAAAATATTTTTCGAAGTTGTAAATAAAATAAAGGTGATTGGTTTTACAAGAAAATACTATTTCAGTTTTTCTACTTCAAAATGTAATGTGTAATTCAATGTGTTACGTGCTGTTTCTTTGTAAATGTGAAATTTACTTGAAAAAACTTGTTTCTACACCAGATCATTTTCAGTGTAGTTTTAGATGAAGTTAACAAACCAAACTAGTAGAAAAGACAAAGCATGTCTCTCAGCCAACTCAAGGGACCACTAGTTTTAAGAATGAGTGGTTTTCTTTTAGACTTTATAATACTGAACAATAAAACATGAAAAGTTCTCTATGTTTTACGTATCTTCTTGTATGTACCTTCAGTGAGCCCCGGGGGTCAATGGATCCGTATTCAATTACATTAATCAGAATTTCAAGCAATTTTTCATTTCATAATTAATTTAAAACTGTAATACTGTAGTATATATTTTTTTATAATTGTAAAAGCAAATACACAAGTGCCATGTTTTGTTGTTTTTATTACACTCATCACTTTTTATTTAACCATCTGCATAATTTAAATGATGTCAACTAATATAATAAAACACAAAAAGTACAGTAAGTTCTCCAAATGTGTGCTCAGTGTTTCTGCCCTGTCAAGTGTTACGCCTCGTGTTTTGATTGTTGAACTAGAAGCATTTAACAGACTGAATGAAGATTGTCTCCACTGCTATCCTCGTATATATTTGCAGTAAAAGTTTGCTTTAAGTTACCGGCGCTCAAATAAACACTGGCGTAACGCGGCGCACACTAGGTCAAGCGTTGCAGTTGTTTAAAGTCTGTCTTGCTATTAGAAGCCAAACTGGTTTGTGCAGCGTCGAGCATTTTTCATCCTCCCATTACGTGCTGTAACATCATGTTAAAATGTCTCTCTAACCACTCTTGGCATTAAATGAGAGAATGAGATGATTTCAGTTTATATATTTATTTTTGGTGGTGAGTGCGCGCAAATGCATGCAAAGTCTGCGTGTTTGTGTGTGCAACAGCGTGCATGATGCCAAACAGTTGTGTCTGAGTGCGTGGCAGCGCGCATGCATGTGTGTATCGGGTTATACGTCGGCGTGCATGATGGCGAACACTCGTGAGTGTGTGTGTGTGTGTGCGAGAACCCACAAAGATATTTCAATTTCTGCTGGATATTAAAGAAGCATGCGGTGGCAGCGGCCCTCGGCCTGCCAGCGGGTGAGTTGAGGGGGGCGTTGTGGCCGTGACTCCGGGGAGGAGACGAGGGGGAAGTGGCTCATGGTCAGGGCCCCTGCCGGACACACTGGCGCCTCTTTCTGGAGGACTTCAGAACCACCACACTCCTCCACCAGAACCCTGCCAACCCAAATCACTCACTTCAACATCTCTCTCTCTCTCTCTCTCTCTCTCGCCCACTCTAAAGCTATTTTCCTATCAAATTATAATTTCTCTGAACATTTGTCTATGCAGTTTTCTTCTAATGCGTTGTACTTCGGGGTGCATTTTAAAAGGAACCCAAAGCTGCAATCAGAAACTGCTTGTAGAACTGTAATACCGTCCCACTGTTTTATAAATGTGAGCCTGGAGCACAAAAGCAGTCTTAAGTCGCTGGGGTATATTTGTAGCAATAGCCAACAATACATTGTATGGGTCAAAATGATAGATTTTTCTTTTATGCCAAAAATCATTAGGATATTAAGTAAAGATCATGTTCCATGAAGATATTTTGTAAATTTCCTACCGTAAATATATAAAAACTTAATTTTTGATTAGTAATATACATTGCTTCAGCTTTCATATGATGTATACATCTCAATTTCGAAAAATTTACCCTTATGATTAGTTGTGTGGTCCAGGGTCACATATGATGTTGAGATAAAAATGCTGAGACAAAAAGACAAAAGCAATGGCAAGAGCACACATCTGATGATTTCAGGGCATTAGAAAAAGACAGTTATATTGATATCATAGCAAACAACAACAAAATTAAAGTATTAGATGGCTGACAGTAGTCAGGAATTTTTTTTTTCTTTTTTATACTATTACCATTAATTATTTTAAATTATAATGGTAGTTCAAATCCTATTACTATTTTAGTTTACACTTGTATGAATTAATATTTACAAGCTTGCATTTTGTTACAGCATTATCCGTCCAATGATAATTTGTCTTTGTACGCATTTTTTCTTTATGGAAGCCTATTTCCGCCATGGAATGAAAAAATAAAAAAGGTAAATGTGACTTTATATCTCACAACTCAGACTTTTTTTTTCTCGCAATTCAGTTTTTTTTTTTCACCACGGAATAAAAACTAAAAATGTAATTGAGACTCTTTATCTCACAATTACGAGTTTATATCTCACAATTCAGACTTTTCTTCTCAGAGTTGAGTTTATATCACAATTCAGATTTTTTTTCTCTCAGAACTGGGAGTTTCTGCGTAATTCTGCGTCTAGATCTTGAAATTCTGAGTTTATGTCTCACAATTCAGACTTTTCTTCTTAGAATAGTTATAATAGTAGTCTAATTATATACTATATTAATAGGAGTCTAATAATAATCTATAATAGTATAATAGAGTTAATAAATGCGACTTTGTATCTCGGAATTCAGACTTTTTCTCGCAATTTTTAATTTTTTCACCACAGAATAAAAAAAATAAAAAATAATTGAGACTTTTTTTCCTCACAATTATGACTCATAATTCAGAAATTCTTCTCAGAATTCTTCTCAGCGTTTATATCGCAGTTCTGACTTTTTTTCTCAGAATTGCAAAAGAAAAGTCTGAACTGTGGGATAAAAAGTAGCAATTGCCTTTTTAATTTTTTTATCTCGTGGCAGAAACAAGCTTCCATAGTCCTTCAACTGTTCTAGTTTTTACATTTTTTTATTTATCACAGTAGTTCTTCGTTTTATGTTTGTTTGCTCTGTGAAAAGGCAAAAGCACCAAAATAAATGAGGAAAAAAATTAAACTACTTTCACTCACTCTAAGAATGTATCTGAACAACATGAATATAAAACGTGTGACAACGAGGAGGTATAAAACGTCTAGAATTATAAACTCAAGGAATTAAGAGTGGATGTCTATTTTGAAATGTCACAGCTCATTTCCCTAACTTCCATTTCTTTTCTTTTTTTTCTGGAAGCAATTTGTCATCCAGGGGACATTTAATAGGGAACATATTATCTTTTTACAGGGGCATGGAGTCTGCCACAGCCTGCCCACAGTTCCTATAAACAGAACTGGTCCATTTAGTGGTGCGTTTGATACATTTCAGGGCAGCAGTGAGCTCAGTTACAGACTGGAGCCCGTAAAGGCCCAGATAAGTGCTTCTATTCACCAGGCCATTGCCAACGCAGTTAATTTAAATGAGCTAATGATGATCAATCTTCATTTGTGTTGCCAAACTCAATGCTCTCTTTCCTTTTTCTTAATCAGTTTTCCATCTGACCTTCCCTGACCTCGGTTTCTTGTTTTAGGTTACCCGGTTTTCTCTCCTCTTCCCCTTCATCATTTGTTTAGCAGTCATTGTTGGACGAGGCAGAGCCCGAGGCGTCACACGCCCCTCACCAGCCCTAAAACAAAGAGGCGCTCACCTGCGCACACCTGTGGAAACCTGCCTCTCCCGCTCCCGAGGGCGTCACGAGGGGAAATAAAGGCCTGTAGATTAGTGTGAGGGCCATTGTTCCCACTTTAATCGACTACAAAACAATCAGACTTCATCGTTGAATCCTGCTAATCTTTCTGCTACAAATGCACACTCTAAAAAATGCTGGGTTAAATATAAGCCAGCGCTGGGTTAAAAAGGGACAAACCCAGCTATTGGGTTGTTTTGACCCAGCGGTTGGAAATCACATGTACTCATAGAATCCAATCGACCCATTTTTTTGGAGTTGTCGGAAATACTAATTAACCTATGATTTTATTCTTGATATTTTGTGATTTTTTTTCTCATTTAGGATCATGAACATGCATGCAAAGTTTCGACACTCATGGAATGCGCGTACAAAAATTCTATTATGATTCATGGTTAATGGCAACTGCACAGAAACTCACCAAAAACATATATTTTTGAAGCATTTTGTTACGTCAGATTCCCAACTACCCATTTTATTTTTTTACATTTACGCATTTGGCAGATGCTTTTTTCCAAAGAAATTTACACTTTCAAGGTGAACAATTTTGCTGGGAATCGAACCCATGATCTTGGTGTTGCGAGTTCCATACTTGACTGAGCTTCAGGAAAACACAGAAGTGCTTTTCCAAACTTCTTCTGTTTAAAAAAATGGTACAAATAGTGTTAAAAAAGTAATAATAATAAAATAAGTTGTTAAATACAGTTTTAAAAATGTTCTCATGTTCATTCATTCATGTATTTATTTATTTGTAATGTATTAGAACTATTAAAAATAAAGGTTTACTGTTTTTATCTGATTTGTTATGTTTTTCAAAGTGAGGTTTTTGGTGAATTATATTGAATCCATATAGGGTAAATTTTTATTTTTATTTTTTTTAAACTTTTTTGGTTTGTCGGAAATACTAGATAATGTATGATTTTATTCTTGACATTTTGTGATTTTTTTCCCCATTTAGGATCATTAACATGCGTGCAAAGTTTTGACACGTGTGTTATGTTTATACAAAATGTCTATTACGAATATACATTTTTATTTTTTTTGATGTACAGTATTTTGTTAAGTCAGTTTTTCCAACTACATTCTAAGGATGTTTACATTCACTTTTTAAAAAAATGCAGTTAAAAAAAAAAAAAAAAATACTGTTTATAAAATGTAAAAATTTTTTTTTAATAAATATATAAATATAAAACCTTGTTAAATAGAGTCTTAAAAATTTCTCACATTTTAAAGAATACATTTTAAAATATGTTCTCTCTTTTTTTTTGTATATTAACTGTATATTAAATTAAATTAGGGTCAGTTTGACCTGCTCCATAACGATTGTGTTTTTAACATAATATGTCCTCATGTAACTCGTCCCTCACTGGTTGTACTTGACCAATAAAAACACACCTAAAAAGCCATCAGAACACCTTAGCAGCTGTATTGCAATTCCCTGGAAACCAAGTCATGCACAAGAAACTGTAAAAATCTAGTTAGTATTTATCCACTGACCATCTGAGAGTCGCGTTTGAGGAGGACGAACGGGAGGAGTTCGTGCTTCCCTCTTTTCCTGTCATCTTTTCTTTTTCTTCTCTTTTCTCTCATGGCCCTGTGTATATTTATCTTTTTATGGCTTCACTCGAGGCAGATCCTCGTCTTTCCTTTTTTTTTCCCCCTCTCCAACATAAAGATACAAAAATAAAACAAGGTTACCGCCACCACAGGGGAGTATAAAAGTTCAAAAATAATAGTCAGAAGCCACGGACCCTCCTGTACCCCCCATATAAAGCTCCTACACCTCCACCCATGAACACACACCCCACCCAACCCTCCACCCGGCCTTTAAAGCTGCGGACGCGACCGCCAGCCCACTTCAGACCACCATAAACATGTCAGGCCCTGATGTCAGAGCCGGCCCGGGATGCTTTATACCAACTGACCTCAACTCCAGCTCATTAGAGCCAGTAAATTAGAACCATACATCCCGAGTCAAGAGGAGTCGATAAGAAGAGAGCGCAATATGAGGGGTGATGCATGCATTTGATCACATAAATAAAGTCTGCAATATGTGCAACGCTTCTGGAACTCACAGCTTTTGCTCTTTAGTTTTCAGTATCGTTCCTGCACTTCTCATCATTTTTGTAATTCACAAAGACTTGCTCTCATACAGGAAAAGTCCATTGCTTTACTACATAAAATAAAAAATAACGTAAAAAATAAAAAGGAAAAAGTGTGATTACAATTCTGTATGCAAACTTGTTGACGCCAAAATTCACTGATAAAAAATTGGTGTAGAAACACTTTGCTCTCAGAAATTGCTAAGATTTTGAAAGAATAATTAAGAAAGTAACACATCGAATTAAACATGGCATTTTGAAGTAGAAAGACTGAAATAGTATTTATTTAATTATTTATTACAGAATGCACACAAATAATTTTTGTTTTATGTTAAAAAATCTTTTTTTTTCAGCGAATGTAAGTGGGAAATTTTCAGACTTATCTTTCAAACTTACCTAAAATTATTCTTAAATTTCATAAAAATATAAGGTTTATAAAAACCAGAAATAGATAACATGCATAAGGCACAAGCTGAGCTGAGTTAATTGAAAAAAATTGTAAAGAATAAAAAAGTGAAATTTCAACTTCAAGCGCTTCCACACAAGCGCTGTAATAAAATAAAATAAAGTAATTAAATAATAAAAAAAAAAACACCGTGTATAAGGATGCTCTTCTCTCAGAAAATAGAATAAAAATAGTAAAATAAAAAAACATGTTTTAACTTTAGATTCTAAATGTAGAACATTCTCACAACATAAGTGGGAAATTTTAAAACTTTAATGTTAAATTTCATAAAAATATATGGTTTATAAAAACAAAAAATATAACACACATAAGGCACACCTAGCTGAATTAATTGCAAAAATTAATAAAGAATAAAAAGAGAAATTTCAAGTGCTTCCTCAGAAGCACTGCAATAAAAAAATTAATGAAAATTAAATTAAATAAATAAATAAAAAACCCTCACTGTATAAGGAGTCTCTTCTCTAATAAAATACATAAATAAAATAAAAATAGCAAAAAAAAATTTAAATTCTATTTTAAATTCCATATTCAGATGTTGACAACCTTCTCGTCACATAAGATTCTGAATGTGGAACATTCTCACAATGTAAGTGGGAAATTAAAAAAATTAATAAAACTAAATTTCATAAAAATATAAGGTTTAGAAAAAACTTTTTTTTTTTATTTGTAAAGCATAAAAAAAATTATTAAATGCTTCCTCACAAGCACTGTAATAAAATAAAATAAAAAAATAAAATAACCAAATAAGCTTGAAAACGCCTCACTGTATAAGGACTTGATAATTTCCTCTCTTTAGTGAGTTTAGTGAGTGGTCAGTCGTCTCCTGTCCCGTGCTGACCGTCCCGCAGCGTTATGTGGGGTAATTGTGGGGCCGGTGGGGGGGTAATTGGTCCTCACAGACAGCGGGGGAGGTTTAATTTCCTCCAGCGGCGTTCTGAGAGGCTCTTTGTGTGACTGAGAGCTCTGCTTTGTTTGTGCTGCAACAACTAATTAAAGCATTTGTTGAGCCGTAAGACGGTACGAATGACAGAGAAGCTCAAAGATCAAGAGGAATATATGGCATGAGGAAAAGTTATCTGGCTTTATATTCTTTCCCTTCACGAATCATTATTCACGGGCCAAACATTCGAAGCAATGACACTTCATTTCTGGAGAAAAAAGGTTTTACTCACACTTTGTGGTCAACTTATTCTGAGCATCATACATTTGATTTATGACATCCCACATGCAGCGTCTCTGGATTCAATAAGCTGGTGTGATCGAGATACTGGCCAAACCTCGCAACACGGCATTTGGCTGAACATAAAGATGTTTTCTTACAGTTATTATTGTTTTTTTACACAACCCAGTAATGCATCCTCAGCATGCAGGCTTTTTTTTGTCAATTATATGGTTGCTGATATGTTTTTTTTAAAAATATATATTAAAAACAGATGCATCATGAATAAATGTGAAGGGATCATATTTCAACCCAAAATGACAAGAAACACAAAATTATATATTTTTTAATAAAGAGAATTAAGCAAATTTCGGCTAATTAGGGTCATTGAGATGTTTTGCATTGTGACCCGCTTCAGTTCATCATTACTGTAAAAGTTTTACTCTTGATTATTCTCAGTAATGCATTTTTTACTGCAATACAAAACAGTGTTACAGTTATGAGATTATTATGAATTATCATCAATTCTCATAACTGTAAAATGTTAGCATAAATTAAAATAAATGATAACACCATGACGTATTAATACTTTACCACTGACTTAATTTTATTATTATGTTTTTGTATTACAGCAATGATAATTTGAGGGAAAATTTATGGTCATAATAAAATTAGGTTAAGCACGACATATTTTCTTTCCTTTGATTTTAGGGTGAAATGGGACCTGAGATGTTCTTGAACATTTTGTGAAATTCACAAAAATTAAAAATGTAAACGCATTTACACAGCCACATATGATGGTTTCAATGCTTAATTAAATTACTGTACATGTTTACTGTAATCAATTCACAGAAATCTGTCTCACTGATCTTATTTTCACTATTTATTTAGGATTTTACAACAAAAATTGATGTTTCAATACATAATGTCTTTCTTAAGATGTAAATTCTGTTTTAAAAATCTGCTTAAAAGATCCAATCAAAGGAAGTTCAAATCGATCCGTCCAAATAAACAATAAATAAAACCATCACATGAATGAGAAGACTTAATTTATTCATAAATGACTCGCTTCATGGTCTACCTCCATTCAGCAAAACCAGTGAAACACAACATTGTCTCATAATTTAAAACATAAATTAGATTTTATGTAAATAGGAAATTAAATAAAACAATGATAAGCGACAGGACCAATAATGAAACACCGGATTGCCTCTTTGCAGCCTAAACTGAAGATTACGTCCTGATCAATTCTATCAAAGTAATGAGTCCTCAAGAAAGCATTCAGGATTAAAAAAATAAAAGAAATCAATTTTAATTAAATAAAAACAGATCACATGTGCATCGATTGGAAGCCCAGATGTCAGATACACAATCTACTCAACGCTGGGCTCCAAAAACAGCCCTGAAAGTTGTCAAAAAGAAGGAATTTAAAACAAAGAACGAGAAATAATTCAATAATAACTTGTAGACATTAAAATATTTAAAAATACTCCCAAAATGTAGGCCTCTCCTGACAAACACGTGTCTGAAGTTCTTTGTAAAACAATTAATTTCTCCCAAAACCTCCCAGTCTAGAAAATGTTCATGGTACACTGCTCTCTGTGGAGCACATTCAACTAGTTCCTAAAAACAGATTGCATGATAAAAACAGGGGTTTTTCATTTTATACGCAGCTTAGCACCAATGCAACAGTAGCTCCACTTGTCAGAGTCTTCATCCAATTCCCCACACAGCGGTTTTATATCTCCAGAAGCCCGCTGCTGCTGTTCACACCATTCCCCGTGCTGCTTTTTTCTTCTGCACCAACCGTCGGGTCCTGCATGCCACCCGCGGGCCCCTGAGGAGCCACTTTAGCGGAATCCGTCGGTTCCTCGGTTCCTCTGGGCTCCGCCTCCTCTTCCGGACCCTTCCCTTGCAGGCCGGCTTCCGCGTGGGTCTTCTGATGTTTGCTGAGGTGGTCGCTACGAGTGAAGCGCTTATTGCACAGGTGACAAGTGAACTTCTTTTCTCGAGTGTGGGTGCGGACGTGGCGTTCCAGCTCGTCGGAGCGAGTGAACCGCTTCCCGCAGAAGAGCCAGTTGCAGACGAAGGGTCGTTCGCCCGTGTGCCAACGCAGGTGGGCTTTCAGGTGCGAGGCCTTGCCGTAGACCTTCCCGCAGCCGGGAATGTGGCAGCTGTGGACGGGTTTCTTGCGCAGGGATGCAGCCGAGGTGCCAAGCCTCTCCAACTCTTGGCAGTTCGGGCAATCGCAAGAAGACCTTCCGGTGGTAGATGTGTATCCCCGAGCCGGTTTGAGCCCCATGGAATTGTCCAGGATTCCAGAAGTAGTTACGGGTTTGGGCTTGTACATGTCCTGCGGGAGCATGTGCTGTGAGGATTGGAGCAGGTGCGAGGACGAACTCAAGCCTACAGACGGGTACGGCGCCGGGTTTAGAGGCGTAAAATCAGGAGTGTAACTAGGCATCTGGGGGTTGAGGGACGCTTGAGGAGCGATGGGTTGCAAGTGCGCTTGGAGGCTCTCGGGTTGAGGCTGTCCTGCGTTTAGCCAGTTTGAGTTGGTGTGGACATCCCACCAAGAAGATGTTGCGTTCGCAGGTGCAGCCGTGATCCCGGGATGGATGCCCTTGTACCAGGAGCCATAGGGATGCGTCATGTCCAGGTAGGTGTTGACGCTGGTCAGGCAGTCCGCTGTGGCTTTGGTCCCCAGAAGCGAAGGGTCCTGAGAGGCACTCGAGGTTTGGAAACTGGAGAACGGGTTGTATTCGGAGCCGTACGCTCCCGTGGGAGCAGGAGGAGGGCTGCCGGTTGGGGTGAGCAAGCCCCCGACGGAGCTGAAGGAGCCGCTATAAGAGTCTGCAATGCCCTCATTGCCTCGCATGTTATTCTTAGGGCTCTGGAGTTCAGAGGTCATGCTGTAGGCTTTCTTAACTGGTACCGTGCTTCCCGCTTTACCGGGCGTGGCGGAGTCTCGGACTGGACTGGTGTTTCCAAACTTATTGCAGGTGGCGGTTAGCATAGCCAAGGGACTGGATCCATAACGTGTTTCCTCCTGAGAAGAGAATGAGAGATTAGAACGAAATTCAAACATCCATCCTGCACTATTAGTCTAGACAGAAATATGCACCAGCGCTGACAACACAATAATTAATGCCACCACACATGGAGTTCCGGTTTAACGTGTTTACATCTCCATAGTGACCATCCGTCTGTGAAAAACAGGCAACAATATGATATTGTTTGGAAGAACAAACAATTGTTTAGTTTAGAACACTCTAATTGCGTTGTCAACCAATTTGAACAAATGCACAAGAATACATTTAGAAATCAAAGATGGTCTATCATTTTCCAAATATTCACACTCGCATTGATCGAAGCACGATTCCACAAGTATTTAACACGCTTAATGCCAGTGCATGAACACAGCCACAGAAAAAACATGTGGTAACCATGTTTACAGTCAACAACGACATTACAAAACGCTCTCTGTTTGGATGTTAAATTAAAAAGCAGATTGGCATTTTAGGATAACCACGACCCTAACTTAAGATGTTAAGTCCAAACGTCACCTTACAGTCACAGGCTATGGTTGGACTTCGCTTAATTTGGAATGGCAGTGGTCTACCCCATTTTCCGCTGGGAAGTGATGATAAATGAGTGTGTGATGATGATATTTCCCGCTGAGTGTGTGCGGTTCATCTTGGCATAGGTTCTGCTCCCGTTTCCAGGTTAATTCCCCATTACAGCGTGGAGCTTAAATGTGACGCCAACATCCAAAACCATCGCCGCAAGAGTTTTATGTCTCCTAGTTTTTTTTTCAGAACTCAGTGTCTAGGCTGGACTATCTGGTCATAAGTTTAAAAGTTTTTTGATTGTGTTGCAACAAACCCAATACAGTTTCAGCAAAGAACCCCATTCTTACTTTTTTTTTGCTCTACACGAGTTACTCACATCAGTGTATTGGTGTCTAGGTTCTTAAAAGTACTTCTAAAGGACTACAGAATAAAGAGTTTTGAGGAACTTTCAATGGTTCTTCAATGAATGCAAAACCCTTTTTGGCTGTAACTGTACATTTATTTTTAAGAGAGCATAGAGACTGAATTTCAGTGTTTTCTTTATATTTACAATGACATTATTATCACATAGTTCATCCAATAAGAGCTAATATACTTAAGATGAGTTGTTTTCATTCTACTTTTAATTTCTTACAGAAGCCATCCAATAACTTTTACTGAGTAACCAGAATCAAAGATATGTAAACCAATAATGCACAAAACATCCATATAGTAGGCTACTAATGTAAACCACCTGGTTTCATCCTCGCACTTGACGCTTATACATATTTATAGAAATCCGATATAAAACCATGAAAACCACAGGCAGACATGAGATCAGATTGTGTTCTCCATACCTCCAGAATCGACGCGGCCATCCCGGAGGAAGCAGTCCTGTGAAGTTCAGTCCAAAAGCAGGAGGAGAAGCTCGCGGTGCGGGTGAGTCTGACTGAAATAAACCCCGGGCGAGCGAAGCGACTCTTCTATGAGGAGACCCGGATACCGGGAGACCCGCCCCCTAATGACCGGAGAGAGAGAGAGAGAGAGAGAGAGAGAGAGAGAGAGAGAGAGAGAGAGAGAGAGAGAGAGCGCCTTCTAATGACTGGAGACCCGAGAGACTTTGAACAACCTCAGAGCGAGAGAGAGAGAGAGAGAGAGAGAGAGAGAGAGAGAGACCCAAATGTGTATCTTAAATCAGATTGCAAATTATGGGGGGGTTTGATCAAAAAGCTGGGGCTCAAAAGAATGTATGTTTTTTTATATAAATATTTTTCTAAGTGTACATACTTTTCAACAGCGTTTTACAACAACCGCAAAAAGTTAGAGCGCTAAATTTACTCGCTCGCGAACAGAAATCGCGGAGTAACTGTCCAAGCAATAATAAAAGGACACATTTAATGTATAATTTGTCTTAAATCTCATTTTGTTTAAAAAAAATTGTGAATCGAATCGAATCATGAAATCAAAATCGTGAATCGGAGTGAATCATTACAGCCCTAATAAATATGCAATCAAAATGAACAGCATTTTCTCAAATCTGTCTTGTGCAATTTGAATGTACTTAACATTTAATAAAAATAAGGTGGATTAGTGCCTTTCCACTTTTTCAGTGGCACTGGTTCCGGAAGTATTTTTCCCATTCATTTTTTGCATAAGGATGTTTAAAAAGTCTTTATTAAAGCATTATAAGCCATGAATCAAACCAACAGGTTACGAGGAGAGTGACAATATTACAAACTTCGACTTAAATAAAGTATATGAAAATCAGATAAAAAGACAAAGGTGCAAGACTGGGTACCTAATGGATTTAATTAGGGAATGAACTACAATCCCATGAAGCACTGCAAATGACATAATCAAGTTAAAATGATGGCGGAATATAAAACTATTCATTTAAAGTTGTTTATTGTATCTATATAAACAATGTATTTTAATGCATTCCCAAAATATGCACACACACACACACACACACACAAACATTTAAGCATTTTGAAAGCGTAAGGAGACCGACTCGTTTACTCATTCACATGCTCCATGGGAGTGGGCGGAGCTTTGCTCGCTGCAACTCTGTGATTGGTGGGATTTTCTCTACAGCATCATGGGTAATGTAGTTTTCACCACAAATTCTGCTATTAAACAATTATTTGAATTAATTGAACAGATGGGTTCAACAAAAGCATCGATTAACAACCTCGGAGCTCACAAAAGGTCTGCCTTTAACGTTTTATCAGTTAGCATTAAAAATCAATTTCCATATGTAGAAAATGAATGGAGATGATACTCTGAGAACCTACTGTTGTGCTCTATAGCAATTATATAATCAACATAATTTCACATTCGTCTTCTCTAGAGTATCGGAAGAGATCTCAACAGCATCTCAAACTCAGATTTGCCAAGATCCCAAAGTCGGCAATCAAACAACCTCACTCTAAAAAATGCTGGGTTGTTTTAACCCAACTTTGGGTCAAATAAGGACTAACCCAACTTTGGGTCAAATAAGGACTAACCCAGCTTTGGGTCAAATAAGGATTAACCCAGCTTTGGGTCAAATAAGGACTAACCCAAACTTTGGGTCAAACAAGGACTAACCCAACTTTGGGTCAAACAAGGACTAACCCAGCTTTGGGTCAAACAAGGACTAACCCAACTTTGGGTCAAATAAGGACTAACCCAACTTTGGGTCAAATAAAGACTAACCCAACTTTTGGGTTAAAAAATTAATTAAAAAATGTAACCCAACAGTTGGGTTAATCCATATTTGACCCAAAGTTGGGTTGAAACAACCCAGCATTTATGAACTCAAACATTTCTCATCAAATGATCTGAGCTGCTCAACATTCATTTTATAGTTTTATACACTCTAAAAAAATGCTGGTTTAAATATAACCCAGCGCTGGGTTAAAAAGGGACAAACCCAGCTATTGGGTTGTTTTGAACCCAACCCAACCCAACCGCTGGGTCAAAACAACCCAATAGCTGGGTTTGTCCCTTTTTAACCCAGCGCTGGGTTATATTTAACCCAGCATTT
>NW_015670983.1:758808-768441 GCF_001515625.1 Sinocyclocheilus rhinocerous
TGCTGGGTTAAATATAACCCAGCGCTGGGTTAAAAAGGGACAAACCCAGCTATTGGGTTGTTTTGACCCAGCGGCAACCCAACCGCTGGGTCAAAACAACCCAATAGCTGGGTTTGTCCCTTTTTAACCCAGCGCTGGGTTATATTTAACCCAGCATTTTTTAGAGTGTACTCTTACTGGATGACACTAGTGACTCATTTGTACCCATTTTTATTTCTTCCAATGAATTTTAGGAGCAAAATCTGAGACAAAGTTGATACTTGAATGAAACATGAAATGCATTTGTGTACATATAAGACACAAACATGATCATCAGAGTGAAAAACGAGTGCGCCTTTACAAATTGACTGAACACGCATAGATCTAAACTGTGGAGCACGGTGCCACATGTGGAGGCTTCAGCAGTTTGAGGGAACTGCCTTCCCAACGATTTGCATGTGGTTTCCCCATTTGGCCTAATAGCTTTCCTATTTCCCTTTGAGGATCAGAAATCCCACACCCTGAACAGGCTGAAATTGTAAGGAGAGGTGCAACAGTGGCGTATAAAGAGTAGTTTATTGGGATATCCTTTATCACTCTGAGGAGCTGTAAATGCTTGATCCCCACTAACAGCTTCCTTCAAAGTGGCGCAAAAGCAATCTATAATTAGGGATTTAGAGGGAAACTGAAGGAAAACATTTTGTGTTTTTTATCTTTTCTATTTTTGCATTTTACATTGAAATGTCTTCCTCTTCGGGCGAGGTAATGGCTTGTAAAAAGCACCGCTGATTATTGTGTTAATGAAGGGCGTGTGTGAGCTGCTGGTTGCTCTGGAGTTATAAAGTGGTTTTTCTTAATAATTTACATCAGTGTATATTGGTGTAAACCAGTGGTTTTCTGATTCGAGATCCAGATTTTACTCTGGACATCAAAAGTTGGTTGATTGATGTTTTAATGCCATGCCAGCTTCTTTGGCTATTTTCATGGCAAGCAAGCAATTAAATAAGGTTTCTAAAGTTTACTTTGTATAAAAAAAACAAGCAATCTTAAAAATAAAAAATGAATTCAGGGGTGATTGTTAAAAATGTCTTCCAAGAGTGGACATCAAATGGCGAGAAAAACACAGTTATTGTATAATTTGTATTTTTGCATTTAACATTTTTTTCTTTTTACTTGTTGACTGTGATCCAACAGTAAAATGGTCTTAAATTTATTAGTATTTTTTTATTTAATATTTTGTTTATTTTTACCTGTTAACCATGATCCAGTAGTAAAAATGGCCTTAAATATATAAGTACATTTTACTTTTACCATTGTTTCTTTTTACCTGTTGACCGTGATCCAATAGTAAAATGGTCTTAAATTTATTCGTATTTTTTGCATTCAACATTTTTACCTGTTGACTGCATATGATCCAATAGTAAAATGGCCTTAAATTCATTAGTATATATTTTTTGCATTTTAAAATTGTTTCTTTTTTACCCATTGACCATGATCCAATAGTAAAATTACCTTAAATGTATTAGTGCATTTTGCTTTTACCATTGTTTCTTTTTACCTGTTGACCCTGATCCAACAGTAAAATGGTCTTAAATTTATTAGTATTTTTTTAATTCAACATTTTTTCTTTTTACCTGTTGACTGCATGTGATCCAATAGTAAAATGGCCTTAAATTTATAAAAAAAAATTTGTGCATTTTAAAATAGTTTCTTTTTACTTGTTGACCAGGATTCAATAGATTTATTAGTATTTTTTGTATTTAATATTTTATTTCTTTTTACTTGTCGACCATGATCCAATAGATTTACTATAATTTTTTTTATTATTATTTTTACTTATTTATTTATTTGCATTGGACATTATATCTTCTCACCTGTTGACCGTGATCCAATCATAACAAACTTGCAACCATTCTTGTGTCATAAAGCAGCACTTGAGAATCACTTATGCATGTTTCAGTGCACGTAACATTAGTAGTTCACAAATGCCATGGTTTTGAAAGCTCTCCAAATAAATACCCTTATAAATCAAGTTTACTTTTTTTTTTTTTTTTGGAGCGACAGCAGCATTAGCTGAAATATCAGCATTTTTGGCCAGTTTACAGATATTAAATATACAAACTAAGGGGCTTTCAGCAAAACTCATTTTGAACCAGTTTTGGGTTTTTTAAGGTCTATATGCTTCCATCATTAGTCTCCGTATCAGAGTACCGAGGATTTCATTGCGGTGAAATGGGAATCAATGGAATAATTCTCCCTGAATTCCTCTCGGGGCCCGGGCCCTCAGCGAATTAAACTTCTTAATAACGCTGCCACGCAAGGAAAAAGTGAAATGATTAGACGTGTGTGAGTGGCTTTGGAGATGGAAATGTGGAAAGAGGGAGATACAGGGTCAGGGACAAACTCGCCTCACAGCGAGATGGCTTTTTCCAGACCGTGTGGTCACAGAAACAGGAATTTCTATGGAAAAATGAGTGAGAAAGACCATCAGATGGGCTAAAAAAGGGTAAAGCTTAAAGTCATCTACAATAGACTTTTCTGCAATAAAAAAACAGCTTTGGTTGTGCTTTACGCAGGTCATTAACTGAAGACTCATGAATTGGATGTCAAACTGTGTGGGGCCTGAAGGAGCCAGTATGATCATAACAAAGAGGCCAATTTTATGAATTACTGGTTACTCAGCACTCTAGACTATACTAAACATGGCACCGAGTTACCACTAGTGCTGCCGTCTGCCCCCGTGAGCTCCACCACAAGTGTCCTCCACAAATCATCAGTTTAACAGAGTTTAACATCACTCATGAAGCGCTCTCAAAACACAGGAGCAATGAAGACGCTCTAAAAGAAGAATTCAGAGAGTGCACATGGAAGGGAGATAAAGAGCAGAATATGGGTGAAGCTCACGAAACCTGGCAGGAACACCTTACATTTCACCCCAAATCAAAAAGAAATTAGACATTTGCATTACCATTTTCATTACAATTAAGCACATTTTACCCCCAAATGTATTCAAATCAAGCACATTCAACCCCAAAAATCAGCATTTTACCCCTAAATTGTTACAATTAAGCACATTTTACCCACATAACCACAATGAAATTTATATGAAATAAATGCTGTATTATTTATATTGTAAAATATTTATAAACCATTTTATAGTATTTGCATTTTCAAGTTAATTGAAATAAAAAGTGATGCAGTAATCTGAATCAACACTGACAGTAATTAGAATTTAAAAGTCTGGATGCATTGAAGAAATTAGAATTTGAAAGGAAATTGTTAAATGTGCTTAACTTTAATAATAAGAAATATTGTGAAAATCTTAATAGACCGAAAATACCGATCAAGTTATGGAAAATAAAATTTATTATTTATTTTCTGCACATTTTCATGAGATTCAGCCATATAGAAAGAGTGTGAGCAAGCAGTCCATGTAAAATTTACCCCAAAATCATTAGAATTTTTATTACTATTAAACACATTTTACCTCCAAAATGTATTGGAGCCTGTTTCTGCCACAGAATAAAAAAAATTAAATAGGTAACTGTGACTTTTTATTTCAATATTCTGATTTTGTTTCATTCAATTTTGAGGAAAAAAAGCAACAACTGCGAGATTTAAAATCGCAATTCTGAGAAGAAAAGTAAGAAATATGAGATATAAACTCACAATTGCTAGAAAAAAGTCAGAATGTTGAGATAAAAAGTTATAATTACTGTTTTAATTTTTTATTCAGTTGCAGAAAAAAAAACAGAACTGTGAGACATAAACTCAGAAACAAAGAAATTTTTTTTTTTTTTAATTCCATGTTGGAAACAGGCTTCAATAAAAATGTTTATAACCACAATGCAAAAAATATATCCTTCTTATCACTGTAATATGAAATAAATGCTGTGTAATTTATATTACAAAGTAATTTCAAACAATTTTTTAGTATTTTCAAGTTAACTGAATCAACATTGAGAATAATGAGAATTAAAAGGTCTGGATGCATTGCATCAATGACAATTTGGAAGTAAATCATTAAATGTGCTTAACTTTTATGAAAGAAATATTGTGAAAATCTCACTAGCCGCTCATTTTACGGAAAATGAAATTTTGTATTTACTTTCTGCATGTTTTCATGAGTTTCAGCCATATAGAGAGAGCGCGAGCGAGCGGCCCGTGTAAAAATAAGCACATTTTACCTAAAGAGAGCCCTTCCTTTAAACACCAAAACAAAACACGGCAGGTCAGAAACCCACAGCAGACGCTCGAGGAGAGCTCGGACCACCCAACGCTGCAGCTAAAGCACAGAAGCACAAGAAAACACTGAACTCTGAAGCTCTTTCCACCTCCTCACCGTGTGGCCGCTTCTTCTCACTCAAGCACTCAGGAGCGCTATAAATGTCAAGACCACCATCAGAAACTGACATTGGATGTTTAGGTCAAGGACGGTTTGGGTTTGTCGTCCCAGACTCGAGCGGAGGAAGTGATTGTAAACAGACTTTCCCAGATGTGCATGTGAACGGCATGCATGCGGATGCTCGGAGCGAGCGAATGCCACGCAGTCTGGGCTCCAAAATAAAGCCGAATGCTTTGACTTCCACCGGCTGGGGTGAGCGGTCTCAGAGCCGCTCTAAATCCGGAGGCCTGGCTTGAAGTAACACGCTGTCCCCCACAGAGAGCGAGCGCGGTGGGTGTGGCCCCTGAGGAGATGGTTTTTGAGGGGGCCTCTCCCGAACGCTGAGCTGCATGCCAGCGCCCAAGGGCTCCAGTCTGCCTGACCAAAACCACCGCGAGCTACCCACGCCACGTTACACGGGCCAGCTTGGTGAACGACGCCCCCTACTGGAGCTGCAGGAACGGACAGATGCACCTCTGCACATCCCTCCACCTGCAAGGCGCAAAACACGCGCATGCAGGCTGAATTTTCACTGTTCTGTCTGATTCTCAAATGTTTTATGATGATACTCTGAGAACCTACTGTTGTGCTCTATAGCAATTATATAATCAACATAATTTCACATTCGTCTTCTCTAGAGTATCGGAAGAGATCTCAACAGCATCTCAAACTCAGATTTGCCAAGATCCCAAAGTCGGCAATCAAACAACCTCACTCTAAAAAATGCTGGGTTGTTTTAACCCAACTTTGGGTCAAATAAGGACTAACCCAGCTTTGGGTCAAATAAGGATTAACCCAGCTTTGGGTCAAATAAGGACTAACCCAAACTTTGGGTCAAACAAGGACTAACCCAACTTTGGGTCAAACAAGGACTAACCCAGCTTTGGGTCAAACAAGGACTAACCCAACTTTGGGTCAAATAAGGACTAACCCAACTTTGGGTCAAATAAAGACTAACCCAACTTTTGGGTTAAAAAATTAATTAAAAAATGTAACCCAACAGTTGGGTTAATCCATATTTGACCCAAAGTTGGGTTGAAACAACCCAGCATTTATGAACTCAAACATTTCTCATCAAATGATCTGAGCTGCTCAACATTCATTTTATAGTTTTATACACTCTAAAAAAATGCTGGGTTAAATATAACCCAGCGCTGAAATTATAATTTTTACTTATTTATTTATTTGCATTGGACATTATATCTTCTCACCTGTTGACCGTGATCCAATCATAACAAACTTGCAACCATTCTTGTGTCATAAAGCAGCACTTGAGAATCACTTATGCATGTTTCAGTGCACGTAACATTAGTAGTTCACAAATGCCATGGTTTTGAAAGCTCTCCAAATAAATACCCTTATAAATCAAGTTTACTTTTTTTTTTTTTTTTGGAGCGACAGCAGCATTAGCTGAAATATCAGCATTTTTGGCCAGTTTACAGATATTAAATATACAAACTAAGGGGCTTTCAGCAAAACTCATTTTGAACCAGTTTTGGGTTTTTTAAGGTCTATATGCTTCCATCATTAGTCTCCGTATCAGAGTACCGAGGATTTCATTGCGGTGAAATGGGAATCAATGGAATAATTCTCCCTGAATTCCTCTCGGGGCCCGGGCCCTCAGCGAATTAAACTTCTTAATAACGCTGCCACGCAAGGAAAAAGTGAAATGATTAGACGTGTGTGAGTGGCTTTGGAGATGGAAATGTGGAAAGAGGGAGATACAGGGTCAGGGACAAACTCGCCTCACAGCGAGATGGCTTTTTCCAGACCGTGTGGTCACAGAAACAGGAATTTCTATGGAAAAATGAGTGAGAAAGACCATCAGATGGGCTAAAAAAGGGTAAAGCTTAAAGTCATCTACAATAGACTTTTCTGCAATAAAAAAACAGCTTTGGTTGTGCTTTACGCAGGTCATTAACTGAAGACTCATGAATTGGATGTCAAACTGTGTGGGGCCTGAAGGAGCCAGTATGATCATAACAAAGAGGCCAATTTTATGAATTACTGGTTACTCAGCACTCTAGACTATACTAAACATGGCACCGAGTTACCACTAGTGCTGCCGTCTGCCCCCGTGAGCTCCACCACAAGTGTCCTCCACAAATCATCAGTTTATGAAACGCTCTCAAAACACAGGAGCAATGAAGACGCTCTAAAAGAAGAATTCAGAGAGTGCACATGGAAGGGAGATAAAGAGCAGAATATGGGTGAAGCTCACGAAACCTGGCAGGAACACCTTACATTTCACCCCAAATCAAAAAGAAATTAGACATTTGCATTACCATTTTCATTACAATTAAGCACATTTTACCCCCAAATGTATTCAAATCAAGCACATTCAACCCCAAAAATCAGCATTTTACCCCTAAATTGTTACAATTAAGCACATTTTACCCACATAACCACAATGAAATTTATATGAAATAAATGCTGTATTATTTATATTGTAAAATATTTATAAACCATTTTATAGTATTTGCATTTTCAAGTTAATTGAAATAAAAAGTGATGCAGTAATCTGAATCAACACTGACAGTAATTAGAATTTAAAAGTCTGGATGCATTGAAGAAATTAGAATTTGAAAGGAAATTGTTAAATGTGCTTAACTTTAATAATAAGAAATATTGTGAAAATCTTAATAGACCGAAAATACCGATCAAGTTATGGAAAATAAAATTTATTATTTATTTTCTGCACATTTTCATGAGATTCAGCCATATAGAAAGAGTGTGAGCAAGCAGTCCATGTAAAATTTACCCCAAAATCATTAGAATTTTTATTACTATTAAACACATTTTACCTCCAAAATGTATTGGAGCCTGTTTCTGCCACAGAATAAAAAAAATTAAATAGGTAACTGTGACTTTTTATTTCAATATTCTGATTTTGTTTCATTCAATTTTGAGGAAAAAAAGCAACAACTGCGAGATTTAAAATCGCAATTCTGAGAAGAAAAGTAAGAAATATGAGATATAAACTCACAATTGCTAGAAAAAAGTCAGAATGTTGAGATTAAAAGTTATAATTACCGTTTTAATTTTTTATTCAGTTGCAGAAAAAAAAACAGAACTGTGAGACATAAACTCAGAAACAAAGAAATTTTTTTTTTTTTTAATTCCATGTTGGAAACAGGCTTCAATAAAAATGTTTATAACCACAATGCAAAAAATATATCCTTCTTATCACTGTAATATGAAATAAATGCTGTGTAATTTATATTACAAAGTAATTTCAAACAATTTTTTAGTATTTTCAAGTTAACTGAATCAACATTGAGAATAATGAGAATTAAAAGGTCTGGATGCATTGCATCAATGACAATTTGGAAGTAAATCATTAAATGTGCTTAACTTTTATTAAAGAAATATTGTGAAAATCTCACTAGCCGCTCATTTTACGGAAAATGAAATTTTGTATTTACTTTCTGCATGTTTTCATGAGTTTCAGCCATATAGAGAGAGCGCGAGCGAGCGGCCCGTGTAAAAATAAGCACATTTTACCTAAAGAGAGCCCTTCCTTTAAACACCAAAACAAAACACGGCAGGTCAGAAACCCACAGCAGACGCTCGAGGAAAGAAATATTGTGAAAATCTCACTAGCCGCTCATTTTACGGAAAATGAAATTTTGTATTTACTTTCTGCACGTTTTCATGAGTTTCAGCCATATAGAGAGAGCGCGAGCGAGCGGCCCGTGTAAAAATAAGCACATTTTACCTAAAGAGAGCCCTTCCTTTAAACACCAAAACAAAACACGGCAGGTCAGAAACCCACAGCAGACGCTCGAGGAGAGCTCGGACCACCCAACGCTGCAGCTAAAGCACAGAAGCACAAGAAAACACTGAACTCTGAAGCTCTTTCCACCTCCTCACCGTGTGGCCGCTTCTTCTCACTCAAGCACTCAGGAGCGCTATAAATGTCAAGACCACCATCAGAAACTGACATTGGATGTTTAGGTCAAGGACAGTTTGGGTTTGTCGTCTCGGAGGAAGTGATTGTAAACAGGCTTTCCCAGATGTGCATGTGAACGGCATGCATTCGATTCGGATGTTTGGAGCGAGCGAATGCCACGCAGTCTGGGCTCCAAAATAAAGCCGAATGCTTTGACTTCCACCGGCTGGGGCGAGCGGTCTCAGAGCCGCTCTAAATCCGGAGGCCTGGCTGAAGTAACGAGAGCGAGCGCGGTGGGTGTGGCCCCTGAGGAGATGGTTTTTGAGGGGGCCCCTCCCGAATGCTGTGCTGCATGCCAGCGCCCAAGGGCTCCAGCCTGCCTGACCAAAACCACCGCGAGCTACCCACGCCATGTTACACGGGCCAGCTTGGTGAACGACGCCCCCTACTGGAGCTGCAGGAACGGACAGATGCACCTCCACCTGTAATGCGCAAAACACGTTCACTGTTCTGTCTGATTCTCAAATGTTTTATACACATTTCAAACCAAAATTGCATCACCACAATGCATCACCACATGCATTTCCTCAAAGCCACATGTTAATTAAAATAAAGTGATACCGTAAATTGAATCAACATTGAGAATAATGAAAACTAGGGGTAAAATGTGTGGATGCATTACAGCAATTTGAGAATAAACTGTTAAATGTGCCACCAGCTGTCTGCGTTCTAAACAAGCACAATGATCAAGTCTCAAGTAAAGAATTAATACACAACCCTAGGCATCATACACTTGCCGACATGCAATTTTTATTACAATTTCATTGCAAAATTTACCCCAAAATTACTACAATTTTCATCACACAATTTTCCTCAAACTTTTCATAACCACAATGCAAAAACATCTATTCTTATTGCTGTAATATGATTATTTAAATTGTAAAGTATTTACAAAAAAATGCATTTACAAATTAATTGAAATAGAGACTGATACAATAATTTGAATCAACTCTAAGTCTGGATGCATTGCATAATTTGGAAGGAAATTGTTAAATGTACTTACTTTTATAAAAAAAAAAAGAAAAAAAGAAAATCCTAATAGACCAAAAACACCCCTCATTTTATAAAACAAAAAATTCATATTTATATTCTGCACATTTTCATTAGATTCAGCCATATAGAAAGAGAGCAAGCAAGACGTTCATGTAAAAATATGCACATTTTACCCCAAAATCATTACAATTTTATTTTACCCCAAAATGCAGGGAAAACAGTTTTTGCCACGGAATAGTAAAATAAAAAATGTAATTTCTTATTCATTTTCTGCACATATAGAAAGAGCGTGAGTGAGCGTGTAAATTGTTTGTAAATTTCCTAC
>NW_015670983.1:770693-775775 GCF_001515625.1 Sinocyclocheilus rhinocerous
AGCACAAAAGCAGTGTTAAGTCGCTGGGGTATATTTGTAGCAATAGCCAACAATACATTGTATGGGTCAAAATTATACATTTTTCTTTTATGCTAAAAATCATTAGGATATTAAGTACAGATCATGTTCCATGAAGATATTTTGTAAATTTCCTATTGTAAATATATCAAAACTTAATTTTTGATTAGTGATATGCATTGCTAAGAACTTCATTTGAACAACTTTAAAGATGATTTTCTCAATATTTAGATTTTTTTTGCACCCTCAGATTCCAGATTTTCAAATAGTTGTATCTCGACCAAATATTGTCCTATCCTAACAAACCATACATCAATGGAAAGCTCATTTATTCAGCTTTCAGACCTGTCTGATATCCTCAAACTGGATAGAATCATAGTATGAAGCTAGATATCAGAGTCCGTGACCATGAGAGACTACACTTTCCAGAAGTGGGTTTTCGCAGCGATGCTATAGAAGAATCATTTAGGGTTCCCCAAAGAACCTTTATGTGAACACTTGTTAAAATACCAATTTTCTTAGTGCTAACAACATTTTAATAATCAGAAGAATCTTCTTTCACTATAAAGAACCTTTTGTGAATTGAAAAGGTTCCATGGATGTTTAGGGATCTTCATGAAACCATATAGATGCCAATAAAGAAACTATTTCTAAAGTGGACAAGATGAACATACAGCAGATATTCACATATAAAACCTACACTCTTTCTTTTCCAGGAAAACAGACCAAAATGATGACATGATCTTGCATACAGGGTTTACAGTATACAGCTGGTCGGCATGATTTTTGTTGTAAATCTAAAATTTAAACATAGAGATTGGTTATCACTTGTGCTTTATTGCATGTGGATACTGTAAATGTTTTTAAAAGAGTTTCAACAAAAAAAAAAAAAAAAAACGTTCCTTCAAAATGGTTTTGTCTTGAACTTTCTGTATTTTCTTTTAGAAAAATGTGAACTACACACAGTATTTTACGCACAACCAGGGGAACCCTTGCTGTATTTTTCTTTCTTGTCTCCTCTAACGTCTGCCTGGAGTTTAACGTCTCTAGCGATACCACGCTAACCACTCGAGCCAAACTCAGGGCTGGATTTCTGCTACAGGGTTTCCATCAGGGGATCTCAGCATTGCTTTAGCATTCAGCAGGAACAACACAACAAACACTCACTTACTGGCTTACAACCACAGAGCATAAGAAGACCACATTTCTGACTTAAAACTGGGGACATTTCTAGTCCAGCGGTCAGTATATCACTGAAATTTCCAATGTTTTTATCTACTAAATTAAATTATACAGGGACAGTTCAGGTTTCATCCATTTTGACCATTATAAATGTGATCAAGTATGGTATATCATACTCCGTCGTGCTACTTTAAATTACACTGTGCCCCTAAGAAAAAACTTTAAAGGCTCAAAACAAGTTCAGTTTGTCACAATACAACAAATGCACACGCAGGCACTGAAAAACTGAATAAAGAATTAAACAACATTAGACACACTTTCTGATAAACTTACAACACTTTTTAATAGCTCTTATTAGCCATAAACAGAAATTACATAGTTTAGCAACTCAGTAATTTATGAACATTAAAATACGACTATGAAATATTATCAAACATTAGTGATGTTCATTAACATCTAAACTAATATTCTTATATACATTTTATAAATGTTTGTAATAGTAAGTGTCATCAATATTACTAAATGAAGAGCACATAAACTACTTCACATTGATAGCTGGGGTCTTTATACTGTAATTTACAACTAACCCTGTTGAAAAAACCAGCATATGCTGGTTAGGTATTTTTTGACGCTGGGATGCTGGTTTAAGAACCAGCATATGCTGTTTTTTTCAACAGGGTGGGCTTTGCTCATGAATATTAAACATGTTATGTGAAGCTTGTCCAGCCTTATGGTACATTATATTTCATAAATGTTCAGTTATTCATACATATTCATTCACCACGCCATGTCTGCATGATTCAGTTAATATAGTCACACATTATACACTCATTTTATATCATGAAGCCATGCTCTTTAGAAGGGTTCATGGCGCAGGGCGCTAAAAAAACGTCGCCGAGCGAACAGAATTTGCCCGCGCTTTTTATGTTTACCTGCATGGAAATGAACTAACGCAGCGAATCGCGGTGTAAAATGTAATTTGCGTACACAGTTAGATGTATTTGTGAGTTTATCTGTGTGTTTGTATGTGCCTTACTTTGAAGATGATAATAATACAGTGGTGGTCGTTCATTCTGGTCCAATTTTCAACGACAAAACTAACGTGAGAAACTGAGTAGTAAAGGAAGACGATAACACGGCCTGAAGCTGCTATAGCGAGCAGCGCCCTCTGTTGGTCAAAACAAACACCTGTAGACTGTATTATACATATACATACTATATTATGTATTATTTCACTTTGCGGGCTGTTTTGAAGTTACCGTAAAACTCGGGAACGTCCAATAAAAACCTTAGTCCTTAGTCACGTTAGACGCCATATTGAATTTAATGCGGATGAAAACGCGGCTGTAAGGGATAGACTTACAATCATTACAATGACATGCACTGTTTAAAAGTTCTAGATCATGTAATTTTCACAACTTCAAATTTTCATCTATCAAAATAGTTTGATGGATTTTTTTGGCTACAGATTTTTTTTTTTTTTTTGGAAAGACGCTTCATGAGCATTTATTACCATGGATTTATTATAATAAAAGTGAAGTAGGCTAACTGTGTTTTTTTTGGCAAACTGATTACCATTATTGTATAACCACAGTTTCACTGCAAATACCACGGTCAAACTATAGTTAGTGTAGCAAAACCATAGTTAATTCGTGCCATTGTTTAACTATAGTATCCATGTTTTTTGGTTTTATTTGTAGTAAAACCATGGTTCATGTTTGTAAGGGTTGGTATGTTGATAAACAACAGTACAATCCATTGATCACACTGTACTTCTATCCTGATGCCATACCAATTACGCCGAACACCCTAGTAAATGCGTAGCATGGTGCTAAAAAACACAGAAATGCCCTAGTGGCTTGTAGTATTAAGTATATTGAAATATAAGTGCCCTTCTTTCTACTTTTTCTTTAGATATATTAATATAAATGCATCATGGTAGCAACATTTGCATGAACAAATACCACACTGGAGTCTAAAAAAATGAAAATCCAGCTTGTGTTATTGAAATCACAGATATTATCTTTATTCATCCATGTAAACACCCACGTTTCCCTCTCTTAAGAGAGCCGTTCACTCACAGCCGGCCTAAACAGTATTCTTCCAGTGACCTGTAATTATTTGATAGATTTTTAGAGCTAACTGCTATTTAGTAAGGTTGTAAGTGCTTCCTAAACAATCAGACATAATATGGGACTAATTCAAAGAGTAAGGCAGGCAGTTCTGGCAGCAGCGGAGGGGCTGGTTTGAATCAGCGGAGGCCCCTCGCTCCAGCTCTGGTTTTAAACTGTTCTTCGTGTTTGTGGAAGTGCGGCTGGCGGTCGACTGCGAGGCCTGCGAGGCCTGCGAGGCAGCGCTGTTTAATTGGGCTTTGTTGTGGAAAGAAATGGGGGTGCACGGTTCACTGTGGTCACATCTGTATAACGGTGGCGACCGGAGCGAAGAGACTCACACATGTATGCATGCACGCAAAAACACGCACGACACAAGACGTCTAGTCATAAATTGTCACTAATGAAGCTATGCAGTCAGGTGAATTTATTGAATATTTATTGAATACGCACATAGCGTGATTCAGTGTTACAACAGGATGATGCGATTGCTTTGTGCAAGCGGATTTTAGCAGCGTATAATTATCACATTTACAAAACAGAGCTTCTGAATAATAAGATGTTGGATGTGACTGTTTGGCCTGCAGCTCTCTCATGTCCTGGTGACATGCTGTATAATTATGCTGTAATTATTGTAAAATTATTATGCAGGCAGTTTTATGAGCTTGAGTTTACATGGAGTATTTGTACTGTTTGTACTTCTCAAGATACTATAGACCTTGTTACTGTTGCCTTTGGCTTGCTTTGGGTTTAAAACACTTGATATTGAGTAATATTATTGCTTTGACTGCACTGAAACTATTGGATGAGAACAAAACTTGATCTGAATTGAGCTGAAAAATGACACTATTGTCTTGTCTAATGCTTGATGAAGTTTGCATATTTGATTCTGTTAATTCTTGTAATTTACGTTGAGCTGTTTTAAAACGATCTGTATTATATTAAATGCTATTAAATGTGACTTGGAATAGAAAACTGTTTGGAAACAATCAATACACTTTATATAAAAAAGGATTTTCTTAGTATTTTTATCTTGTTTTGTTTGTTTTTGTTTAAAACAGGGGGAAAAAAGTCTGCCAATGGGATAAGAAAAGTAATCTTAATTCAAAGGGAAAACAAGATTATTTTTCTTGCCCCATTGGCTGATATTTATTCTCGTTTTAAGCAAAAACTCACTGAATTGTGATACTTTTTGACTTAATATCTTACATAATTATACCTCTTAAGTAAATATATCTTGATTTAAGAATGTTTTCGATATTTTTACTGGAAAACAAGACAAAAATACTAAGTAAGAAAATCATTTTTGCAGTGTTTTTTTTTTTTTAAATATCATAAATTACTTTCAAATTACTTGGTTAAGAAAACATTGTCAAAAAATTTAATGTAAATTATACAATAACTGTAATTATCAAGAAATGGACCATAAAAAGTGGGAACAGACAAGCAAGAGACCATAATGTCCTGAATTTCATCATCATGCATTAGAGAGATTCCACCCCCCTTCCCTATATATCGCTCCTACTTTTCATCCCACATCTTTTCCCTCCATTCTCCACTTCATCTCTCTCCGTCTCATGTGGCGCTGATTGAACCCCATCAAAGGCTGCGGTGAGAGTAGACTGCTCCAGCCTCTCGCAGCCTAATGACACACACACACACACACACACACAAACACACACACACACACACTCTCTCTCTCCACACACAAACACACACACACACACACACACACACACACACACACACACACACTCTCACAACTCTCACA
>NW_015670983.1:778976-798723 GCF_001515625.1 Sinocyclocheilus rhinocerous
CACACACACATTTTGTGTTTCCATGTTTTATGGGGACATTCCATAGGCGTAATGGTTTTTTTATACTGTACAAACTGTATGTGCTATTGCCCTGCACCAACCCTACCCCTAAACCTACCCCTTACAGGAAACTTTGTGCATTTTTACTTTCTCAAAAAAACTCATTCTGTATGATTTATAAGCTTGTTTCCTCATGGGGACCTCAAAAATGTCCCCACAAGGTCAAAATTTACTAGTATTACTATCCTTGTGGGGACATTTGGTCCCCATAACGTGATAAATACCAGGTACACACACACACACACACACACACACACTTCCAAACAAGTCAGCGTAAGACATGCACTACACTTATGCACACAAGCACATGCTCACAGCTTCTTGATGCATGTCTTTTATGCAATGCACTGCAAGAAAATTAGTTCTCAATCATTTTATAGTAAAAATATCCTTAAAAAAGATGCATTTACTTTAGAATCAATTATTACAATACATTTAAACTTGTTTTTGTAGAATACTTGTTCATTTAAGTTTATTTTTATCCCATGTATGATATATGTACAATGCAATGTCAAGATGTTCTCTCAAAACAAATCTTCATATTTTACACAATTGTGCTTCTCAAGTAATGTCTTTTCTTCACGTATCCACTCTCATCAGTGGTTTCTCTCTCTCTTCTTGCCATGTCTCGTCACACTCCCGCAAAACCACAGCTCTCTTCAGAGTCTTTTCCAAACTAGCCTGGCGTCTGTCTCCCCCTTACTAACACCCCTCTCTCTCTCTGTGTGTGTGTGTGTGTGTGTGTTCTTACATGTCAAAATATAGACCTACAGTGGCCCTCAAAAGCACTAATGCCACACTTTAAAGAAGTTTAAATGTCTTTACATTAGATACAAAGTATCAAAGCACAAACACAAGCAAAACATTTGATGGAAGTGTGTTGGGTTTGAAATGCTAGATGTATTGTGACAGATACAGATCTAATCAATCACATTCAAACATTTTTATTTGTGACTTCAGCATCCAAATACATTCTGCAGCTCCTGTATCGACTGTTGTGCAAATTATGTAAAGAGCTGCACAATGAACATAAATTAGAAGGTACATTTCATTCACAGATACATCTTTATACATGTAAACAAATAAATACAGAACATTCAGTTTCTTGCATTACAATTATACACTCATAGACAATAGAAAACAATGTGATACAAATTATTCAACAACATCTAAAAAAATACACGCTTACTAATTGCAAATTGCATCATGATTTGCTTTCTATGCTAGTACAGCACCACTAAGTGGTCAAATAATAACATTGCATTCTAGTCATAGTCTAGTGGTGCTGTTGTGGTGAAATTGATTTGAAGATTGAGTGAATAAAAATGTCATTAATTTCTATATTTCATAGTTACATGGACAGAAATGTCACTTTGTCTTCTTTTGCATTTATATATACAGAATTGAGTTTTTTTTTAAACAGATGTAATGCAAAAATGTTTTCCTTTATTAATTTATGGTTGAGTAATGCAAACTTGAAACGTCACAAAAATTCTGAAACTAAAATAGATAAATACAATCTAATTTTCAAGAAACGGACTTAAAAATGAAAAATATTTAAAATGTAATTAAAATTTAATATATACTAAAGTGCCATTCAAGAGTGGTTATTTTATGATATTAATGTATAGCACCAATATCCAACAGGTGCAATGTTCCCCGATGAAAAAAAATGTCACAATAATAATGCATAAATGTGAAAATGTAGAGTATATAAGTGCACATTTAACACAGGTAGAAATAAAGCAAATGCAGCTACAAAAACAACACTGCGTGAAGCACATCATCTTCTGGCAGTTTTCTTCATTTCCAGACTTCTAGTGGGTTTTTGAACCTGGATGTTCCTGGCGGGATTCACTACACATCCGTTCTCCTTATAATGATCCAGAAGTTTTCTCCACAAGACGCTGCAGCGCAGCAAGTTCTCATTACCTGTCAAAATAGCAGAATTACGGCACTGCAATCCAAGCATCAAATATAAAACTGTTGGTAATTATAAACAGTGTTGGGGGTAATATATTACAAGTAACGCAAGTTACGTAATCAGATTACTTTTTTCAAGTAACTAGTAAAGTAACGCGTTACTTTTTAATTTACAAGAGAATATCTGAGTTACTTTTTCAAATAAGTAATGCACGTTACTTTTTTTTTTTAATTTATTGATTGACAGCTCTCTCCATGTTGAGAGAAATCAGAAGATGTTACTGTAGTTCTAAAAAGAATCTGTGGCATTTACGGTAAAATACCGGCAGCTGTGGTTGCCAGAACGTCACCATAAAAAATATGGTAGCAACATTTTAGGTTTTACAGACTTAACTTAAATTCACAATAAAATACCGAATTTCATTAACCTGATGTAATGTTAATAAACCAACATATTGAAGTACTAATATCTGTTTTGAACCATTGTAATACTGATAACCACCAAAAACTGGTGGTGATGAGAAAGTCACATGATGAACCAAAGCTCATCACAAACAGCTTTTCTACGAGCTGAGGAGGACATTATTCACCGAATATAGTATGGAAACTTACTGTTAACCAGTTAATAGGGTTTTACTGTAGCATTTTTACAGTCTTTTACTGTTAAAATCACAATCATTTTTTACAGTGTACATAATGTAGGTAAATTTAAAGAAGGTTTAGTGTTATTATAAAGGTATTTAGCTTAAACCTGACATAAGATGAAGATAAATGATATATTATACCCTCATAGGACTGAATAATATTCATGCTTAAGAGACAAAAATGACGATGTGCGTGTTATTTTGCATTATTCCAATAACAGGTGTTACGGACCAAATTTTTCACACATTATTGACTCCCACAAGCCTAGATGGCGTAACTAACCAATGATGCACAGGCCTTCTTGTGCCCTGGTAATGCCCACGTTCACTTGGTGTGGGTCCATGATGAATCCAAGTCGGTTTATAATCCAGGATTTGGTTGGTTGTGCTTCTATATCAGATTTGGGACAAGAGCGCACAGTTGACATGATGACATATTTCCATTCACTTCCTGTGGCCAACAAACAAAGGAGAAAAGATCAGAAATAATCAATTCAGAAACAATATCTACATGCCTTTGTCAAATCATACAATCATAAACACAACTTAAGTATGAATGCCTTGTATTTGTGCCTTAAAAACCATTTAAACGATAAAAATTCCTTTTTTAAAAGAGAGCTAAATAATGGTTGATTGTAATGTTCTGTCATGGGTCAAGGTTCAGTGTTAAAGGTTTTAGTAAGATTTAAACAAGATCATGCTTATTGATGTTTAGTGTGCCACTATTGTAAAATGGCATGTTAAAATTGTCAGTACCTTGACTTTTCATGATGGTGTTGATTGTGATGTCTCTTATACCCTTATCAATCAGGGACTCCCTAATGTTTGACACTTGAGCATTATATGGCGTGAGAATGGCGATGTCCTTTGTCTTTATTCCAGCCTCAGTCAAAAGAATGGCGATCCGCACCTGTTGGAAGATCATCACAATTTGAAATAAACTGATATATAATTTTATAATATATCCTTAGGCGGCATTTTGAATTTAGAACAATAAATTGTTTGTGGCAAAAATGGGTGGGGCTTCTACATTTAAATAATTTCTTTATTTATATATTTTATTTTCTGTACCTAAGACTTTTATGCATCTTCATGTACTGTATTCATGTAAGAATCTTTGTAATTAATTTAACTTTTAAATTAAAAAGGTACTTTCTATTATATCTCCAATAACGTCCTGAAATTTGAATGTTACAAAAGGGAGCGCGCCGTTGGGAGGAGTCGTTACTCTGTCTCCTAGGAAACTTAACCGCCAAAATTTGCCGCCCAACTGCATCGACTGAGGGAGAAGCTTGCAGAAGAGCGTAAATCTAATGCTCTCTGCATCAGACGGAGTTATTAGGTAAGTAAGTTTATTAATATCAGTGTTTTGTGAAAATAACAGAATTTACACAGTATTTGTCCATTATTTAGAAACGGTTGTCATGTTGTATTTTGACGGATGTGTTAAAGAGGGACGAATCCACCCGTTGTGCCAGGTTAAATATTAATTTTCTCCTTTGAGACCATATTTTAGTCATTTTGAACCTCAAGATGGCGCCAATTAGCTATTTGCTATTAGCTATTACTAACTCGCGTTGTTATGAAAATATACATAGTGGAGTAGCCTATGAGACACGAAAGTAGTAGAAGCGGTATGTTAAATATAAAAAAAATAGTTCTACAGTCGGGTCAGTGGATGTTTAAGGCTTAGCCCAGATCTCCACGTATATGGAGCCATTCTTTGATTAAATATCAGAGTATTATACTGTATGCTGCGCTATGTAGAAGTTCAGATATCTTAGGTTTATAATCTTAGATAATAGTTCCTTCTCTTACTTTATAAACAAACAAACAAAAACTACTGTACCGGCAGCAACCTTCAAAATGAAACAACCCGCAAATAAATTCTCTCTTGTGTAACTTAAAAGGCTATAAAGTTTAATTTAAAGTATAGCCCAAAATCCTTTTTTAATCTACTAAATTACACTTCTCTTACCGCTTCTTCTGCCTCCTCCAAATTTGCTTTTGAATTTTCATTTCCCCGTTCAGTCGAGACCACCAGACTTTTCTCCTTTCCTTCAACATGGCCGAAAACTATGCATGTTTGCCTTGACTTAGTAAGGAAGAGCCTTGGTTTGGGGGATGTTTTAGTTTTTAACTTTCCGTCATAAAACTCCTTAGATGGAAATTCACAAATGTCTTCTTGCTGTAAGAGACAAGATATGCAATGGAGAAATGTTTATTTGAATTAAGTGAAACTACTGCTTTTTAATTGTTTAGATCATTGTTAAGTATCACTAGATAAAAAAAAAAAATACTATTCATGAATAAAAACTATAACGGAACAGAAGTTTATCTTTCGAAAGCAAACAACAGCATCAGACAGAAATGTTTTATTTTACAGTATTAGAGCTATTTATTTTATTATTTAAATAGCTATTTAATTTATTACCATTCTGTACTGAGTGTCAAGCATGAGTGCTTTCTCCATGTAACGTTCAAAAAGAGATTTGCTCATTCCCAATCGCTCCACCACATCACAGTGGACTACAGGTTGCAGCTGCTTATGATCGCCCAGAAGAACAATCTACAACATGAAATTAGTAGGATATTAAGAACCTAAAAGATCTTTGTTCAATGCAAACATAATGAAATGAAAATGCTAATATCCAAATCAGTGTTTGTCTAAAAAGAACATTGCTTTGGAGCCATACCTGCTCAGGCTTGTGAGCCACTAGGGGAATAAAGGCTTCAGGTTCAGTTGCCATGGCACATTCATCGATGATGATCTGTTTGAAGTCGAGGACTTTAGCTAAGGCAGGGTGTGAGGCTGCTGTGCAAGTGCACAAGATGACATCATGCTGCAATAATTCATGTTTTCGAGCCTTTTGGAGGGTGTCTTTGTAGCTTTAAAAAAAGTTTGTTTTTTTTACATTAAATTAGCTTTTCATTTCTATGAAATTGTGTCCAAACAATTTCTAACAAACAAGAAACAATAACATAGAATCAAAAAGAGATTTGTAGTTACTGAGCCATACATACAGTTTTTTTTCTTCACCAGTAAATTGATCTCCTCTTCTAATTTTCATATCAAAAGCAAATATTTGTGTGGAATATGGGTTGCCATCCTTTCGAATCAGGTGGTGTAGTGCAATGGAACTAATAATACAACAACAACACACATCTGTTAGTGGAAAGCCAGGTTTAGATGTATAAACACGCATTTTACATTGGCAGTTAGTATCTACACTCAGATAAGTGACAGATGGACAGTATTTGGCAAATACCTGAGCTCTGTGTTGGGTTTTTCGCCTCTTTTAGAATTGCGTGACAGCTTCAGATTGCATCCTGGGTAAGGAAATTCCAACATTTCCATCTGATCACTGTAGACTCTGAGAGGTCTAAGTTGATTTTGAAGTTTTAGGAGATGACCTGCAACACATTCATATTGACAGTTTACGTTGCAGTAATCCTTGTTCAAGTACCGTATTGGCCCGAATATAAGACGACCCTGATTATAAGACGACCCCCCTTTTTCCAGATGTACCTTTTGGAAATTCGGGTCAATACGGTAATAAATTGTGGTGTAACTCCTTCACTAGAGGGACCGAACTGACAAAATGGATAATAATTGGCTATACAGAAAATTTACCTGCAACAACATCAACCGATTTATTTGAGGGGCCACAGTACAGAACAGCTCCCTTCTTCTGTGAATTGGTGGCAGGAAGCTGTTGGATATTCTTGAGCAACCAGTACACAATATGGACACCAACAACAGTTTTTCCAGTCCCTGTGAAAATACACAACAATAATATAATAGGGAAGGAATGGCAATTACAATAGCCTAGGGCCAAAGAAAGTCAAATATTTCTCACCTGGTGGTCCTTGGATAAGAGTGAATGGGTTGGTCAGTGCTTCTCTTATAGCTTTGCACTGACTGTTGTTTAGATGGGAAAACCCAGAAGGGAGATAATTTTCAATCTCAAATCTGGCTGTCGTCTGCCTTGAAATGTTGCATCCTTTGAGGAAATACAGTGTTAAACAAAGTAAAACTGCATTTGATAATTAAAAAAAAAAAAGATGACTAGTAAATCATTAGTTTTGATAGCAGAGCTTGACATATAAATATGCAAAACGTTATAATGAGGCAGTAAAAGTCAAACTGTTGTACCTCCTTCAGAGTTGATTTTCCTGCCCATGGCGATATCTTTTACGAGTTTGTTGGCTTTGGTTAGACTGCTAATTGCGTCCTCTTTGCGCCTGCAAATAAAATAAAAAAAGCATAACAATTAATGAAGCATACATATATTGTTTGAAGATGTGATCATAATCTAAGGATACACATAAAACAATACAGTGTACATAAATAGAAAATTTTTAATAAGCTATAGTGTCTATCATTTGTAGTCTTACACATCTGGCAGAAGCTTTGGAATCAGCTCCAGAGTAAATCTTGTCCTCTCGCAGAATATGGCTTCTGGAATATTTGTCATAGGCATGTGGTTAATCTGAAAATCAATTTGTAAATTCTTTGGTTCTTTGGAGTCAGTTTCTTCAACTTCCGTAATTATGGCATGGGCCACCCAAGTGATAGAAGGAATATCCATGAGAGCTGTGCACTGAGAGTTTTCCAGAAAGGGACTACTCTGACTTTGGTGAATCTTAGTTCGAATGCAGAGGAAACTGTTCCTAAGGTCACATTCAATAGACCACTGGGATTTTTTGTCAAGCGGAAGGAGAAAAAACCCCTCATGCGTCTTTTGAGGAGAGGTTTTCCATTTCAAGACTGCATCTTCAATAATAATACTCTCATTTTCAGACACAGCATTGGAGGCTGACTCCATTTCACTCAAAGGTTTCCATATTGCCTGATAATCCATGTACGAGTTGTATGTATTCCTTGATGAGTGGAATGCATATTTTGAAAAACACTTGATTGGATCTTTCACATGCTCCAAACAAATCTCAAATTTTGGATGCACAACAAACAGCTGAATTGCTGGTGTCATTAATCCTCGAGCAGTGGCTGTACCTAGCTGCACCTCGACTGCCTCACCTTGCTTTATTTTCAGCGACAGTTCGGCATAATGCTCAGCATGCATGGGATCAAATTTTTCTGAACTTTTAGCATTTCTCAGTCTTTCCTGGAATTGTCTTGCATGGACTCTTGAGCTGACGTCAAGCTTCTCAATCAGGGGAAACAATATGTCCCAATTTTCCTCTCTAAGAGCAGCTGCTAGGCATTTCCAGGTCTTTGTAGAGACATAGGCCATGACTGAGTTTGGATTTTGTTGTTTCACTTCAGCAAGGATGTGAGGATTGGAAAATGAATATATCCTTCGCACCCATTTCAAGATCATGCAGTTGTTTGCTTCATCAAACTCTGGTTGATCTGCCAACTGAAGATCCCTGTACATAATGTCTAAGTTTTCTGATATAGAGGTTCTGTTAAGTGGGAAGGATAATCTGAAGTTTGTCCCTGACGGATTGAGTTCCACAATGTATGCCACCTTCTTTTCGCTTTGGGTTGAGAGTTTTAATGCAAAATGTAGAGCATTCGCTTTCCTCTCATATGCTGACTGTTGGTCATTTTTCCTGGAAAATTCCATACAAGACAGGTCAATGTCATGAGCTGTGTACCTAACATTGGTCTTGTCAATCACAGAATGAAGAAGGCGCTGCACAATAACATCTATATATCGGCGGACTGGAGATGAGGCCCAAGTATAGCTGTCAAGGTCTAAATCATAGTGCCCAATTCTTGAGACATGTGTCGAGTTTGATCGCAGAATACATGCTTTGTGACACAGTCTCCTAAATGCAGTAGCAAAAGGAAGAAGTTGGGGGTGAATCTCATCAGTTGCAATGAAGTCAATTATTTTGTAGATATTTTTCTGCTCTGCTGCTGTCTTCAAGCATCTCAAAACAGATTTTAATATGGGGATGGTTTCAGAATCAGAAATCTCAGCCTGAGGGTTTGGCATGGCTGTGTGGTGGATCAAACCTTGGTTATTCAGTTCATGAGACACGTATACACTCTCAGGAGCTCTACTTGAGAAGCGAACAGACAGTGGAATCAAGGAAGCATTTTTGTCAAAAAGGTCAATAAGCTTTTCCCTTTTTGGCCTGTTCTGGCATCTCAGTGGAGTTAAGCTCCTTGTTGTTTCATCAGACAGAAGGCGTTCAGCAATTGTGTGGTTAAACATGATCATCAGCTCTTCCACCATTAGGTGAGATCGCCTTCTTCCAAGAGTCACGTCCTCGTCTGGCATTTTGTAGCACCAGTCGTCCTGCTTTCTGTATTTCCTGTGAACCTCAGCAAAGTTCCATGCTTTCAAAAGGCACATTTCAAGCAGGTCATAATGCTGACGATTGTTTTCAAGGATGTCCTCAGCTTCATCATATGAAAACTTCCTCTTGGAGTGAATGACAGACTTGCAAACTAATCTTTTCTTTATGCAGTTTGTCTTAGTATCCACTTGTATTATCAAGGAGATTGCTCGTCTGTCATGGTTAGGAATCAAACTGAAGAAATTGGCACTCAGTTCTTTAGGGAACATGTGTATTGGCTCCATTCCACATGGATAGAATGAAGTACACAGCAGTTTTGCATATTTGTCCAGTTCACTGCCTTTAGCCAGAAAGCTAGCAACATCAGAAATGTGAACTCCTATTTCATAGCACTCACCTAAATCCATTACACTGATTGCATCATCAAGGTCTTGTGAATCGGCAGGATCAATGGTGAATGTTGGGAGCATGCGAAAATCTCTTCGCCTGTCTTCAAATAAATTAAGACTTTGAAAGTCTTGCATCTGTGTTTCTAAAGATGAAGAAAGTGTCCTTCTCAACTGAAACTCTATGTTGAGTACATTCAATCCATCATCCAAATTTGTTATTTCTGGAAACAGCCCCACAGCAATGCCCAAGGGATATCGGCAAAGCTTCCTCCACTTAAGGACTTTGACAACAAAGAGATATTTTCTGTGTCTCTCCTCATTTATTTTGATAAATTTCTCTATTTTGAGGTTCTTAGGATTTCTTACAGCAATGTGGTTTGGTTTGTCTTTCCAGAATGGTGTGTAGATTTTGGAGATACATTTGTTGATAGGTGTCATCACTTGACTGTCATGTCTTTCAAGGGTGCAGACAAATTCTTTGACAGTATCCGCACTTTCCAGGATGTTGATTACTTTCCCCGTAGGAGGATTTGATATCTCACTCAGGATCTCCACTGTTACCTTGTCTCCAGGAAATGCCTGTCCAATGTTTTTTCTGCCCTTGATCTCGATTCTTATGGAGGGCTCGTCAAGTGGTTTAGCATAAGCTCGATCAAAACAATCCATGACCAGCTCACAGTGTTTATGTGTTGTAGAGTTAGTAAACAATTGCTCTTCATCTACTTCTGCAATTTGGTTGCTAACACTACTGATAAATTGCTCATGTTGAAAAACTGGAAACAAACCTTCCTCTGTCAATGCAATGTTGATGTCTTTGCTCTCATCAAGAAGCTCTTGAAGTATTGGGTCTTCTAGGTCTGATATTTCAGATGTAGTTGATTCACTATCGCTGCTCTCTTCATCCTCACTTCTGCAGAGCTCAGATATCTCAAGGAGATCTTGTTTCAAAGAATCCAAGTTAAAGTCATGGGCACTTCCCTTGTTGATGCAATCCTCTATGTACGATCTCCATAGTCTCCAGCATGTACCGAACTGATGGCAAGAAAGTGCAGCTGCATCTCCAACAACAAATATTTGAGATTGGGCTCTTGTCATAACTGTGTTCAGCACTCGCATGTCATTGAAAAACTCAAGACAGGTCCGGTCCGTCTCCAATAAACTGTCCTTGGTGTGCACAGTGGAAATCACTATTACTCTGAACTGTTTTCCTGAAAAATATGAGGAAAGGCAGTATGCTCTGTAAATCACATGCATCAATACTAGTGTGTTTGGCATAATATTACATTTGAGTAATGCATCATTTTTACCTTGCACATTTTCGGCATTCTCCACAGTGAAACGGGGCAGTCTAAGCTGACGCAGTCTTTGCCTTATTTCCAACACCTGAAACACAAAAGAGGCAAAAGCATCTGGTATAAACACACTGACATGAATTTGATACAATAACAGGATGCCATTAATAAAATCATAATACAAATCGGTAAATATCTATAGGTTTGATACCTGTCTGCCTTGAGATAGGACACAGACTGATTCTGGATCTTTATCACCCCACTCTTGAGGCCATTCCTCCATTATTCCTTGCACAATGTCAACGACACTTAGAATTTGTTCCACATCACTGTTTTCAGCTTGGTAGTAATAGAAGAGGCGATTGAGCAGGGTTTGTTCTGAGCATTTGTCTTGTTTCACAGAGAAGAGCTTGGGTCCCATCTGCATGTGGTCTCCTGCTAAAACAACACGTGTATTTTTACCTGCTAAGCCCAGTGCCATAAGAGCCTCACACTCCAACATCTGAGAAGCTTCATCGATCAGAATGTGGCTGAAGTAGTTTTCAGGCAGCTTCATGTCATGGAAGAAACGTGCTAGGGAAGTTGTTGTTATGACGATTCTTGCGGAATCTAAAACAGCTTTATCAGGAAACTCAAAATGAGTGCCATCTCTGGATAAATGGCAGTACTGTAGAGTGATGCGATCAGTGGATCTGGGATTGCTTTCCTTTGCCTTGATTCTCAAAGGTTTGGCTTCATGATGAACAGTTGCATAGTCATGAAAATGACCATTTACATAAAGATCAGCAGAACTGTATCAAGAAAAAAAGAGAAACAACTGTAGCTTACAATGACTGCATTAAGCAATTAAATTAGCAGACAAAGTCATTCCAAAATGACACTGCCTTCAAGGTACGCATTTTATCTGTTTATGCATTCTCTGGTAATCCATGATCTTGCCGTTGCTTGCACCATGCTCTACTGTTTGAGCGGGAGGAATGCAATTTAAAAACAAATGTATAAAGGCCATTTCACTGTTGATAGGATCAGCACGTTGTGTTTTGGATGTTGGTGTGCCATTGTCGCCACAAGGCTTTTTAACTGTGCTAGGCCAGAAACAAACGAACTAACCAGCATAGAGATTCATGTTATTCTGAGCTGGAATATATTTTCTGGAATTGCATTTACACAGACAATTTAATGCAGGACATGAATGCATTTAACCTGCAGTTACAAATGCATAATTAATGGTTTGATGTAAAAAAAACAAGTTGAATACTGATATTTGAAATGATTTGGGGGGGAAAAGGGAAAATATACTTTAAATATAAAACCTAAAATAATTTGTTCAATCGGCTGATTGATTCAGTAACAAAACACCATTGTGTGTCTAAAATGTAAGTCACTTAATGTTAACTTCTTTTTATTGAGCTGTTCATCGAATCAATATCACATTTGCAATTGTGCTGATATTTAGAGAAATACATCACTCTTCGTGTGATATTAACTATATCAGATGAGATAAATATAAAAGACATAAAAGTCATATGGGGGCATTTTTGCCCCCATATCTTGAATTTTTGGGGAATTCTAAATATTTTAATGGGCTAAATCACATAGTGAAAGCGTGGACTCTAAATGTGCTTGCGCAGTAGTCTAACCTATATTATGTACAGTAGTGTATGCATGCACTCTCTGGGTGTGTTTTTGTTTGGTTATTGCGATATACTTGATAATGTCAAATCGCATATCAATTAAACAACAATTACGATATTACACCCCTATTCTGAGCTGGTCGTTTCAGGAGGATGACCTACTTCTGTGGAGCAGTACTCTGAAGTGCCAATGAATTGTGATGCCTTACCTGTTTGTGTGTGTGCAAATCAATATTTTGTTTTGTGGTTGCTGCACAAGAACCTGGGCCATCTTTGCAATGGTTCGAGTTTTCCCTGTTCCAAAAGGTCCATGTATCAACAACGGTGGGATGCTGCTTTTGTTGTCTGTTACACTCATAACAAAGTTCATTGCTGCTTGCTGCTTCTCGTTTAACAGTTCTGTATCTGACTGGGAAGATATACAGAAGTTGCTGTTTTTCAGATCAGGTAAGACTTTGTCTAAGTCGGGGAGATCATCAATGGCCTTGTGCATTTCGCAGAACCATAGACGATTTAGTTGGAAATGGACTTCCATCTCACACTGCTGTCCTTTTTGCAGATTCAGATCAGTGCAGCATTCTTTGGAAAGCTGCAAAATTACTTGTGTCTCAGTGGCAGCATCTTTCAGAAATTCGGCCTCATAAGTATGCCCAAGGTAATCATTATTTTTCACAACACGAACAAGAGATCTGATAGCATGTCTTTTCACTATGAAACCTTGAGGAGTATCAGGAGTGAGTGGGTGAGACAGAGGCACAGCAGCAAGAAGAGCCTCGGGATAAGCACATTTCAATCCAAACCTGTCATCAGACAGGTATTTTTCCAACTGCGCTGTCCCTCGTAGATTCAGACTGGAAATATTTTGGGGACAGAGAGAGTACATTAGAATTGTTATAAATTGTCAAGTATTTGGTTTAGACCGAAGAAATATAAATACCTGCTAAGCAGTTCACCTTCTACCTTTTCCTCCTGATATAAAAAATTGTGCATGTTGTGTTTGTAATTCTCACGGTTAATTGAACTGTTCATCTGATCTATCACGATGAGCTGGTATCTGTTTAGCAGCTCTCTCTCTGCCTCTTCTCTTTTAACAAAAGGAATGATTTTCAGGCTTTCCTTATTCCAGGGCTCAAGATTCCTGATAGTCTCTTGTTTTTCTAGTGGAAACTCTGGTTCTGGGCCCTTACATTCATCCTCGCCAACTCTGACCTTGAGTTTCTGACGCAGTATGGGTCTCGTGTTGAAGTCAAACACTACCCATTGCTCATAAAGGCCTGGTTGGTCAGATCTGAAGGACACTGGGATTTCATACTCTGCAGAAACAAATCACAATAACTTAGTTGAAAATAATTAGTGAGCTTGGCAGTTAAATAATTACTGACTTAATACGTTTAGTAAAAGCATGCCGAAGGTTTCTTTCTGGGTTTTGTAAGAAATATTCAGTCTTCACCTGTTTGGTTCTTTTTAAACCAATCACTATTGGAATATGACCGTTCCTCATTGGGGTCTTTGCTGAGGCTGAATTTCGCCCCCAGTTCCCGTTTGAGTAAAGCAATCACTACTAGAGGATCCTGGAAGGTTTTTAGTTAAATTGAAAGTACAGATTAATGCCATTGAAGATGTTGCTATCCTACACTACTAACACATTTACAGCTGTCTAAACATGTTTAGAAATGGACATAGGCATCATACATTTATCCCACCATATAGACAACATATGCACTTTGGTACAAAAAATTTGCTTTTTAAAGGATGCCTTGAATCTTTTTTTATGTCACTTAGGGACTTAAGGATTTTGACTTCCTCAAGGTTCATTGATCATTTAGCTAAGTACAAAACACTGCTTTGGTATATCAAAATTATGAGTGGAACTAGTGCTGGGCGGTATACCGGTTCATACCGAATACCGGTGTTTATTTTTGTTATGATACCATAATTCTTAAAACTAATTGTAAGTGTATAGTATCATTAGAAACTGTTACTACTATACTGTAACTAAAACAACCCTATCAAACAAACATTCGTATATCTGTTAATGTACAAACCTTCGAAATAATGGTAAGATTCCATGTACATTGTATTCCCTTTTTCCTTACATAGACACTGTCTAAATCTGGGTCACAGGTGATAAAAACATCAGGAAGGGTGTCGCTGACCTGCAGGAATATAGTTATGACGTTGTAAAAAGTAAATATGTACAATAATAATCAAGCTTTGGTTGTAAATATATAAATTAAAAATTAACATGGACCAATAAAATTAATTTATCATATATAACACATTCATTAAATACAAGAAGCTAAATTAAATGCAAGTAGCAATGCAAAGTGTCAAAGATCAGAGGTACAACTGTCAACATTTGGGATACTGCCCCAGAGCTTTACTCACTGTGCCACTAATGATGTTATATATTGTTAATTACTTACAATCATTTTCTTGTCATTGCTGTGTCTGTATTCATCCAAAAGACTGTCCTGATAGGACAGTAGGCCCATCTCGTCTACATCCCTGGCTCTTTTCCGTGAAGCCTTGATTCTTTTTTGCCATTCACGAAGTTCCTCTTGACTGTGTGCCTTTGTGCAGTTATCACCATACTCGCATAGCAGGGATCTATGGGAGAACGTTTTATAGGCTGCTTTAACTTACTTCGACACAAGCAAACATCTAATGCCAAGTCGTCACACTTCATATAAAATACCTTTCACACAATTTCTGGTCCTTGTATGTTGGTGGTGGATCACGGTACTTCCAAGTCTGAGAGGTATCTTCAAAAATCAGTCTCCTGTGCTTCACAGTGAAACAGTGGTTCATCAGATCCTCAACGTTTGGGATGTGGACCTGGCACAATGTGCAGTCAAACTGTCCTCTTTTCTCTTGAGACTTTGACTGCAGTGTCCTTTGGTTTTGTTTGATCATTTTCACAAGCTTAGGAATTATCAGGTTTTCATCCTTCATGACGTTCCACAGCGCTGCTTCTTCTGAGCTCCTAGCATAGGTACATTTCCTTCCATGCTGTGTGCATCCACTTTCTTCAGTGAAGTACCAGCAAACAACATATTTGAAAGGTCTGGGGAAGTCTGGCAGGGGAGCAACGGGCCTCCACAATGAATTGCTACCTTTCCGCTTGATCAGTAAGATGTCTTCTGAGCAGTTATGGATGATCTCCTTATAGGAGTATGAAATCTCATTGTGTTTTTTACAGCACTTATTACATCTGACACACAGCTTGTATGACTCTAATGTTTGAAGATTATGATGATTTCCTGCAAAAGCCATGATTTAAGGGACATGAAATTCCTGCAAATAGAAATAGTTTGCAATTAGAGGTTTTCACTACTTGCATTTACAACTTATTTTTTGTTGTCGTTTTTGTTCCCTTAAGATTTTCCTATTGGTTTTTTATAATGTTTTTTTTTCAAAATATGAGTAAAACAAGGTCTGTGATAAATATAAATTGACAATACTTTGACGTTTTGCTTTACAACTTAATGTTTGTACATAAGAACGTTTGGGTTGTGAGCTTCTGCATTTTATGCTGTACAACAACATGTCCAAATATTGTCAAGTTAGGAAAATCTCAAGGGAACCCAAAGCGAATTAGTCTTCCGGGTTTTGACGTCATGGCTGCAGCACTCTATTACACATTCCAATATTGATCAATAAGCTTTTTCAGGCTGAATAAACATCAGCTGTAGAGAACATATCTTTACATACGGTAATGTGTGTCTATAAAAACGTGTGTGGTAATTGCAAATTATTTACCTGCCACCTTTACATTTCAATAAAGGAAAATACAAAAACAAATACTGTGTAAGTGCAGTTATGACACAATAAGCACATAACTATTTCTTATATTTAAGGATATAAACTACAGATTAAAGTAAACACCTATAACGACGATTTCAGATCACCTGGTTTTTTATAATGGGGTTTTTCAAAATATGAGCAAAACAAGGTCTGTGATAAAATAAATTGACAATACTTTGACGTTTTGCTCTACAACTTAATGTTTGTACATAAGAACGTTTGGGGTGTGAGCTTTTGCATTTTATGCTGTACAACAAAATGTCCAAATATTGTCAAGTTAGGAAAATCTCAAGGGAACCCAAAGCGAATTAGTCTTCCGGGTTTTGACGTCATGGCTGCAGCACTCTATTACACATTCCAATATTGATCAATAAGCTTTTTCAGGCTGAATAAACATCAGCTGTAGAGAACATATCTTTACATACGGTAATGTGTGTCTATAAAAACGTGTGTGGTAATTGCAAATTATTTACCTGCCACCTTTACATTTCAATAAAGGAAAATACAAAAACAAATACTGTGTAAGTGCAGTTATGACACAATAAGCACATAACTATTTCTTATATTTAAGGATATAAACTACAGATTAAAGTAAACACCTATAACGACGATTTCAGATCACCTTCTCTTAAAGGAAGAGTTCACCCAAAATGAGATTATGTAATGATTTTTTAATTCTGTCATGCCGAGTACGGAATTCTTTCATCCGTGTAACACAAAAGTCAGAATGAGAGACTTAGTCACCATTCACCTCTGACTGTACGGACAGTAATTAAAGTGGCGACTGAAGCTGCCAGCTTTTGAATTCCACAGATGATTATGTAATTTAATGATCTTTTTAATAAAGCTTCATTGACTATTTTATACTAAATAATAAGATGTTCATAAAAGAATCAGGTAACATGAATAAGTAATGCACAGCATTATCTTACCTTCATATTTTCCTTCCCATCCCAATGGTTTTCTGATATGTCATGATCTTCCTGTAACACTGGATGTTTCAGCCGCTCTCATGTGTCATGTGCATCTAGAGGTGTTTAAACAATTTATAGAGATGTTGCTGAGCGACGCTGTATAAACCACTCCCCTAGAATTAAATAAGTTTCCTTTTCCAGGACAGTGCGCTTGTACAAAACAGTGCAAACGCAGTTTCAGCTTTCAGTTTCAATACTGATGAAATCCACAGGAAACAGACATCTGTTACTAACAAAAGCACAAAAAACAAGCCTTAATGTTCCTGTTAGACTTTTTAGAATATCTACACCAATTTCAGGATACATCAGTTTACCCTTTTATGTTTTTGCGATCATTCAGACAAAATTGGAAATGAATATGCTAGCACGTAACATGCATTTTTTAACAATGACTGAACAAATTAGTCATGTTTTCCCCATTGCACAAGCTTAAATTGTTCCTGAAATATTTCATAACGGATCTTTTCTACTAATACACTGAACGTTCTTTACCCTGCATTTAAAATGTTTCCTTTAACAAGAAAGTAACAATCTTATAAGGAAAACAAAACAGATGCACACTGTACATAAAAAAACATTGTTATGTGGGGATCACCCGTTTAATTTTTCATGCAGAATTACATTGTAGCAGTTTCAAAAAGTAGCAAATGATTGAATTTAAATAAAGGAACATTGTTTCTAAAGCTGGAGTCCTTCAAAAGGATACTCTGTAACACACAACTATGAACGCCGTAGGATGTAGCTGATGTGCCCATATTTTCTATGCGGAGCATCGCTTACAAAAACAAATACGGCTTATCGCACATGACCGAAAATGCCTGAGGTGATTACAGACTGGAATGGTACACAAATTATTAAACAAATCAGGTGAATGAAACTGCTTTAATGGTACCTTGAGGACTGACGTCATGCATATTTGAAGCGTAAATATTTATTCTACCACCTGACCACTCCCTTCAGTGCCATCTTAAGTAAAGTTATGTAAAGTTTGGACAAACAAAACAGGTTTACATTATGGCTGCATGCCCTGTACAAATTAGTCATGTTTTCCCCATTGCACAAGCTTAAATTATTAAATTATTATACAAGCTGAAATATTTCATAACGGATCTTTTCTACTAATACACTGAACGTTCTTTACCCTGCATTTAAAATGTTTCCTTTAACAAGAAAGTAACAATCTTATAAGGAAAACAAAACAGATGCACACTGTACATAAAAAAACATTGTTATGTGGGGATCACCCGTTTAATTTTTCATGCAGAATTACATTGTAGCAGTTTCAAAAAGTAGCAAATGATTGAATTTAAATAAAGGAACATTGTTTCTAAAGCTGGAGTCCTTCAAAAGGATACTCTGTAACACACAACTATGAACGCCGTAGGATGTAGCTGATGTGCCCATATTTTCTATGCGGAGCATCGCTTACAAAAACAAATACGGCTTATCGCACATGACCGAAAATGCCTGAGGTGATTACAGACTGGAATGGTACACAAATTATTAAACAAATCAGGTGAATGAAACTGCTTTAATGGTACCTTGAGGACTGACGTCATGCATATTTGAAGCGTAAATATTTATTCTACCACCTGACCACTCCCTTCAGTGCCATCTTAAGTAAAGTTATGTAAAGTTTGGACAAACAAAACAGGTTTACATTATGGCTGCATGCCCTGTTGTGCCTTATAGTTCTGCCTCTGACTTTAGGACTCAGGAATGTCATAATTGTGTGTACTTTTAAATGTGTTTTCAGATCCACCTACCGACAAAAACACAGGTAAACAAAAGTAGCAGTATGTGAGCAAACAAAACAGCTTCGGTTTCATTTATCTGTAATTTCAATCACACTCTGGCCAGAGTTTGTCATGACGCACACACACACACAAACAAACACACCCTCATTTTACTCCGCTTTAATGACTGATTTAGCAGTACTTGATTGCATACGAGTCTTATCAGCAGCAATAAAAGTCCTAATGGTTTAGAAAATACTGCGCCAGTAATTTCCATATTCAATACCTGATCAGAAACCAAAAAAACTTGCAAGAGACAGAAACTTCACAGATCCTCAGGAGACACTAAACTGCTATAGAGGGTGATAAACAACAACTAAAATATCCTGATGTGTTGCCAACAAAAATAATCCATTGGATGCATTCTTAGTTTCCCTCAGTTGCAAAAATGACAGACAGCTTATTACGAACTTATGCTTTAATCTTATTTTAAATGGTTTTCGGTAATCAGTTAGCAGCATATAGCTTAGACGTTTCTCTTTCAGGTCACTGAAAAACAAACCAACAAATCTGAGTCAGAGACCCTTGAACTGCACCTAAACTACCAACGTGAATGAATCATATCCTATAAAGGGCAGTGTGAATGTGGATACAGTCATGTTTTTTTGATTTTGTGAGATTCAGCTCTGCTAAATAACAGCCTAGACCAGACTAAATGACCAGATTGTACCATTGCTGGTTACACATTAAAGGGGTCATATGATGCGATTTCAATTTTTCCTTTCTCTTTGGAGTGTTACAAGCTCTTGGTGCATAAAGAAGATCTGTAAAGTTGTAAAGACTAAAGTCTCAAATCCAAAGAGATATTCTTTATAAAAGTTAAGAGTCAACCACGCCTACCTAAAACGGCTCGTTCTAACACACCCCACATACCTACGTCACTATCTGGGAAGAGTTGCATAACGCCGCCCAAATAGTGACGTAGGTATGTGGGGGCGTGTTAGAACGAGCC